>NC_079197.1:185530703-185595703 GCF_029499605.1 Hyla sarda | reverse complement strand
TACTTTTAATGGGATTCCTCACATTCAGACAGCAGAATTTCACTTTCCGCATTTTGCAGAAATATAGGACCAGTCTTATAATTTGCAGAATTAAATGGTGGAATCCCATTGAAGTTAACGGGGCTGGAATTTTGATGGAATTCTGAGTTCTGACAACATAGAAATTCCACCAAAATTCTACAGAAATTCTGCATAATTTTTGCTAAATTTTGCGGAAACAGCAATGACAGTATCCGCTTACCCAGAGCCGGTTCTGCCTATAGGCAGCCACCTAGAGCGCCCTCTTGATGGGGGCACAACTCTGTCCACTGCAAGAAAGTTAGTAGCCAGCTAGCATCTGAAGCACCCGCCGCTCATCTGAGGCAGCCCAGCCAGCACCACCATCGCAACCCCCCCCCCTCCCCCACACCAGGTAGCATAATAATCTGTGCAGTGCTATCTCCAAGGCCAAACCGGCAGGTCCGGACTTTGTGTGGGTCTCCATACATCTGCCGCATGAGGTGGAGGTCTGCTACAGTGTGTCATCCCAGACGAAAGGTGGGGCATGTCAAATGCTGGAGCCATTGGGTGGGGTCAAGGAGCGGAAAAATCCTTGCACCAGTCCTGCGCTTACCTAACAGCTTGGCGACTGTGTTCAATGTATGGGAGTCAATGATCAATGAGTGAAACTGTGCCCAGGCTATACGTTTGGGGTTTAAAGGGATACTCCACTGTCCCAGCGTTTGAAACATTTTGTTCTCAAAGATTGGAGCGGGTGGCAGGGGTCGTGACATCACGGCCACACCCCTAGTGATGTGATGCCATGCCCCCTTTAATGCAAGTTTATGGAACAAAATAACATTAATGCTTATGAAGAAATATAAAATCCCATCCCTTCCCCAATATCGCGCCACAACCCTACCCCTTAATTCCCTGGTTGAACTTGATGGACATATGTCTTTTTTCGACCGTACTAACTATGTAACTATGTAACTATGTAACTATGTAACTATGGGAGGGGGCATGGCTGCTAAGTCTATGGGAGGGGACATGGCAGCGGGGGAGTCGTAATGTCACGGCCACGTCCCTAGTGACATGATGCCACACACCCTCAATGCAAGTCTATGGGTGGGGGCGTGGTGGTAGCCATGCCCCCTCCCCCAGACTTGCATTGATGGGGTGTGGCATCACATCATAAGGGGGCATGGCCGTCATGTCACAACCCCAGCACCCGTACCTAGCATCTGAAACGAATGCCGTGTGATCATTCGTCTTAGTGACGTGACGCCACACCACCTCAATGCAAATCTATGGGAGGGGGCATGGCTTTAGTCACGCCCCCTTCCATAGACTTGCATTGAGGGGGTGTGGCATCCAATCATAAGAGGTGTGGCCGTGACGTCATGATCCCCCAGCGCCCTCACCTAGCGTTTGAAACGAACGCTGCGTGATCATCCGTCGACGTGACGCCACACCACCTCAATGTAAATCTATGGGAGGGGGCATGGCTGTAGCCATGCCCCCTCCCATAGACTTGCATTGAGGGGGTGTGGCATCACATCATAAGGGGTGTGGCTGTGACATCACGACCCCCCAGCGCCCTTACCTAGTGTTTGAAACGAACGCCGCGTGATCAGACATCTTCTCCTTTTCCTTTGGATAACATGTCTAGGGGCGGAGTACCCCTTTATGGTTTTTTTTTAATTTTATTTTTTTTATATTAAACGTAAGATTTTCATGGTGCTTCATATTAGGTGTGAACATAGCCTAAGAAAACCTTTCAACCTCAGATGCCATCATGTTGCGTTGGCCAAATATAGCCATGTGATGTCCTATCTCGGCCAAGAATTCATGATGGATAATTTCCGCATTCCAAGATGTTCATTCGTGAGGAATTCACACAGGATGAGCACAAGGGAGTCTGCAGATGTGACGCGCTCGGCCTCTTCCTCAGCTCTTCCTGTATTGTCGGACGTCTTGGACGACCATGAGGAAAGTATCCGACCTGAGCACCTGCTGCGGAGGCTTCCCCGCTCCATCCCCGCCGAGGCCGCCATCCCAAATACCGAGATAAGGAGCGTGTTCCTCTCTGTGTCGGATCGCACCTCTGGTGATGATGAGTCAGGACTCCGCATTGTTATATCCAACATCTTCTGCCAAGGCGGCTCAGTCTTCATCCTGTCAAGATTTTATGATATAATAAAACAATAAGTAACCTCACAAACTCCTTAGATTTGCAAAAAAGATTTGGAAAAAATAAATCGTTGGAAGATGTTTCCTTGTAATGTGGAAGGGAAATGCCACAAACTAAGAAGGAATCTACAAAACAATAAAAATGTTCCTAAAGCTTCTACATCCTTATAATAAAAATTCCCCAAACAACATCTGCAATATTATAAATTGTACCGTTAACTCTTAATAGACATAAAATAAACTTGGCTAAACATTATTAGAACATAGTTTATATAAGGAATATACCTACTATAATACTGCTCCTATATACAAGAATATAACTACTATAATACTGCTCCTATATACAAGAATATAACTACTATAATACTGCTCCTATATACAAGAATATAACTACTATAATACTGTTCCTATATACAAGAATATAACTACTATAATACTGCCCCCTATATACAAGAATATAACTACTATAATACTGCTCCTATATACAAGAATATAACTACTATAATACTGCTCCTATATACAAGAATATAACTACTATAATACTGCTCCTATATACAAGAATATAACTACTATAATACTGCTCCTACATACAAGAATATAACTACTATAATACTGCTCCTATATACAAGAATATAACTACTATAATACTGCTCCTATATACAAGAATATAACTACTATAATACTGCTCCTATATACAAGAATATAACTACTATAATACTGCTCCTATATACAAGAATGTAATTACTATACTACTGCTCCTATATACAAGAATATAACTACTATAATACTGCTCCTATATACAAGAATATAACTACTATAATACTGCCTCCTATATACAAGAATATAACTACTATAATACTGTACTGCTCCTATATACAAGAATATAACTACTATAATACTGCTCCTATATACAAGAATATAACTACTATAATACTGCCCCCTATATACAAGAATATAACTACTATAATACTGCTCCTATATACAAGAATATAACTACTACAATAATGCCCCCTATATACAAGAATATAACTACTATAATACTGCCCCCTATATACAAGAATATAACTACTATAATACTGCTCCTATATACAAGAATATAACTACTATAATACTGCTCCTATATAAAAGAATATTACTACTATAATACTGCTCCAATATACAAGACTATAACTAGTATAATACTGCTCCTATATACAAGAATATAACTACTATAATACTGCCCCTATATACAAGAATATAACTACTATAATACTGCTCCTATATACAAGAATATAACTACTATAATACTGCTCCTATATACAAGAATATAACTACTATAATACTGCTCCTATATACAAGAATATAACTACTATAATACTGCCCCCTATATACAAGAATATAACTACTATAATACTGCTCCTATATACAAGAATATAACTACTATAATACTGCTCCTATATAAAAGAATATTACTACTATAATACTGCTCCAATATACAAGACTATAACTACTATAATACTGCTCCTATATACAAGAATATAACTACTATAATACTACTCCTATATACAAGAATATAACTACTATAATACTGCTCCTATATACAAGAATATAACTACTATAATACTGCTCCTATATACAAGAATATAACTACTATAATACTGCCCCTATATACAAGAATATAACTACTATAATACTGCTCCTATATACAAGAATATAACTACTATAATACTACTCCTATATACAAGAATATAACTACTATAATACTGCCCCTATATACAAGAATATAACTACTATAATACTGCTCCTATATACAAGAATATAACTACTATAATACTACTCCTATATACAAGAATATAACTACTATAATACTGCTCCTATATACAAGAATATAACTACTATAATACTGCTCCTATATACAAGAATATAACTACTATAATACTGCCCCTATATACAAGAATATAACTACTATAATACGGTCTCCTATATACAAGAATATAACTACTATAATACTGCTCCTATATACAAGAATATAACTACTATAATACTGCCCCTATATACAAGAATATAACTACTAGAATACTGCTCCTATATACAAGAATATAACTACTATAATACTGCTCCTATATACAAGAATATAACTACTATAATACTGCCCCCTATATACAAGAATATAACTACTATAATACTGCTCCTATATACAAGAATATAACTACTATAATACTGCTCCTATATAAAAGAATATTACTACTATAATACTGCTCCAATATACAAGACTATAACTACTATAATACTGCTCCTATATACAAGAATATAACTACTATAATACTACTCCTATATACAAGAATATAACTACTATAATACTGCTCCTATATACAAGAATATAACTACTATAATACTGCTCCTATATACAAGAATATAACTACTATAATACTGCCCCTATATACAAGAATATAACTACTATAATACTGCTCCTATATACAAGAATATAACTACTATAATACTACTCCTATATACAAGAATATAACTACTATAATACTGCCCCTATATACAAGAATATAACTACTATAATACTGCTCCTATATACAAGAATATAACTACTATAATACTACTCCTATATACAAGAATATAACTACTATAATACTGCTCCTATATACAAGAATATAACTACTATAATACTGCTCCTATATACAAGAATATAACTACTATAATACTGCCCCTATATACAAGAATATAACTACTATAATACTGTCTCCTATATACAAGAATATAACTACTATAATACTGTTCCTATATACAAGAATATAACTACTATAATACTGCTCCTATATACAAGAATATAACTACTATAATACTGCTCCTATATACAAGAATATAACTACTATAATACTGCCCCTATATACAAGAATATAACTACTATAATAATGTTCCTATATACAAGAATATAACTACTATAATACTGCTCCTACATACAAGAATATAACTACTATAATACTGCTCCTATATACAAGAATATAACTACTATAATACTGCTCCTATATACAAGAATATAACTACTATAATACTGCTCCTATATACAAGAATATAACTACTATAATACTGCTCCTATATACAAGAATGTAATTACTATACTACTGCTCCTATATACAAGAATATAACTACTATAATACTGCTCCTATATACAAGAATATAACTACTATAATACTGCCTCCTATATACAAGAATATAACTACTATAATACTGTACTGCTCCTATATACAAGAATATAACTACTACAATAATGCCCCCTATGTACAAGAATATAACTACTATAATACTGCCCCCTATATACAAGAATATAACTACTATAATACTGCTCCTATATACAAGAATATAACTACTACAATAATGCCCCCTATATACAAGAATATAACTACTATAATACTGCCCCCTATATACAAGAATATAACTACTATAATACTGCTCCTATATACAAGAATATAACTACTATAATACTGCTCCTATATAAAAGAATATTACTACTATAATACTGCTCCAATATACAAGACTATAACTAGTATAATACTGCTCCTATATACAAGAATATAACTACTATAATACTGCCCCTATATACAAGAATATAACTACTATAATACTGCTCCTATATACAAGAATATAACTACTATAATACTGCTCCTATATACAAGAATATAACTACTATAATACTGCTCCTATATACAAGAATATAACTACTATAATACTGCCCCCTATATACAAGAATATAACTACTATAATACTGCTCCTATATACAAGAATATAACTACTATAATACTGCTCCTATATAAAAGAATATTACTACTATAATACTGCTCCAATATACAAGACTATAACTACTATAATACTGCTCCTATATACAAGAATATAACTACTATAATACTACTCCTATATACAAGAATATAACTACTATAATACTGCTCCTATATACAAGAATATAACTACTATAATACTGCCCCTATATACAAGAATATAACTACTATAATACTGCTCCTATATACAAGAATATAACTACTATAATACTACTCCTATATACAAGAATATAACTACTATAATACTGCCCCTATATACAAGAATATAACTACTATAATACTGCTCCTATATACAAGAATATAACTACTATAATACTACTCCTATATACAAGAATATAACTACTATAATACTGCTCCTATATACAAGAATATAACTACTATAATACTGCTCCTATATACAAGAATATAACTACTATAATACTGCCCCTATATACAAGAATATAACTACTATAATACTGTCTCCTATATACAAGAATATAACTACTATAATACTGCTCCTATATACAAGAATATAACTACTATAATACTGCCCCTATATACAAGAATATAACTACTAGAATACTGCTCCTATATACAAGAATATAACTACTATAATACTGCTCCTATATACAAGAATATAACTACTATAATACTGCCCCCTATATACAAGAATATAACTACTATAATACTGCTCCTATATACAAGAATATAACTACTATAATACTGCTCCTATATAAAAGAATATTACTACTATAATACTGCTCCAATATACAAGACTATAACTACTATAATACTGCTCCTATATACAAGAATATAACTACTATAATACTACTCCTATATACAAGAATATAACTACTATAATACTGCTCCTATATACAAGAATATAACTACTATAATACTGCTCCTATATACAAGAATATAACTACTATAATACTGCTCCTATATACAAGAATATAACTACTATAATACTGCTCCTATATACAAGAATATAACTACTATAATACTACTCCTATATACAAGAATATAACTACTATAATACTGCCCCTATATACAAGAATATAACTACTATAATACTGCTCCTATATACAAGAATATAACTACTATAATACTACTCCTATATACAAGAATATAACTACTATAATACTGCTCCTATATACAAGAATATAACTACTATAATACTGCTCCTATATACAAGAATATAACTACTATAATACTGCCCCTATATACAAGAATATAACTACTATAATACTGTCTCCTATATACAAGAATATAACTACTATAATACTGTTCCTATATACAAGAATATAACTACTATAATACTGCCCCTATATACAAGAATATAACTAGTAATTATTTTCTTGTATATAGGAGCAGTATTATAGTAAAATGTTTCTTGCTCTGTTACATCTGTACGGTATTATGATCATTGTGCTGTCTGAGGTTTATACTGTAGCCTTTGTTGTACATTATACCGCCATTTGTTATGTAACTCCTCCACATCTAACACTTGTATTGCGTCTCGGTGATATTTACGCCTTTTATTTCCCATCCATGAACATTATAGACGATACATTTTCCTTTGAAGCATTAGTCGCTGACTAATTGATACCGTAACGTTGGCACCAAGTTCAGCTCTATAAATGATACAGTGGAAAGGATCTGCAGAAAACGTAACGCCAGAGTACGCCGGCCAAGTCTGAGAATAACGGTCATGTGACCAGCGCACATGTTTCCACTCAGCCCTGATGTGTTTTTGGTTGTGATCTGCCCCCGGGGTATTGGCCAGGGCTGCGCTTTATCTGGAGGTGGCAGAAATTCTACCGTAATCTGCGGTGACGTGCGCCTGCGTTTTCTCTGATTTTCCCGCCTCTCCTCCACTTACTGATCAGAATGGTGACTAGTCGCGCTCTGAGACGACTACGGTGACCCCGGGAGTTTTGGGTCATGAACACATTGGTAGAGATGAAGGAAATGGCCAGTTCTGGGCCACTGACTGTCCTGATGTGCCTCCCCCCTATACTGTAGCTCCTTCCATAATGAGGATAATTATCAACCCCCCCTGGGATCATCCATGTGGAGACATAGGGGGGTGGTTTACATGTTACCGGCTGAGTGGGAAGGGAAAACCAAAGCAGTCCTTTTATTTTTGTGTCTTTGACTACACTTGGCCGATAACTTTATGTTTCATTACAGACATTTTCACACCTTAAACCAGTGTTTCCCAACCAGGGTGCCTCCAGCTGTGGCAAAACTACAACTCCCTGCATGCCCGGACAGCCAAAGACTGTCCGGGCATGCTGTGAGTTGTATTTTTGCCACAGCTGGAGGCACCCTGGTTGGGAAACACAAACTTAAAGGCTGTCCGGGCATACTGGGAGTTGTAGTTTTGAAACAGCTGGAGGCACCCTGTTTGGGAAACACAGACTTAAAGGCTGTCCGGGCATACTGGGAGTTGTAGTTTTGCCAAAACTGGAGGCACTCTGTAAACACTGACTTAAAGGGGTGCTCCACTGTAAAACAATCTATTTGAAATCAGCTGGTGTCAGAAAGTTAAACAAATGCTATTAAAAAAAAAACGTAATCCTTCCAGTACTTTACAGCTGCTGTATGCTCCACAGGAAGTTATTTTCTTTTTGAATTTCCTTTCTGTCTGACCATAGTGCTCTCTGCTGACATCTCATTTTAGGAACTCTCCAGATTAGGAGCAAATCCCCATAGCAAACTTTTCCTGCTTCGGACAGTTCCTGAAATGGACAGAGGTGTCAGCAGAGAGCACTGTGGTCAGACAGAAAGGAAATTCTAAAACAAAATAACTTCCTGTGGAGCATACAGCAGCTGATAAGTACTGGAAGGATTAGGATTTTTTTAATAGTAGTAATTTACAAATCTATTTAACTTTCTGGCACCAGTTGATGATTTTTTTTTTCCAGTGAAAGACCCCATTAAACTATTTAATTAATAATTAACTAATCAATAATTAACTAATCAATTATCAATATCAATGCCATTTATGGAAATACAGCAGATAAGTGACATCTGCTACTTCTCTTCAGGTCTCCAATATGGCTGCTTCACTAGACAGATAAGCTCTTCAGGATACTGGTAAAGCTAGGGGAGTACTGTGATGTTCTGCCTGTCACCCAGCTTTCCCAGTTTCGTGAAGACATTATCTTTCTGATAAAGCAGCCATATTAGATATCTCCAGGACAATGGGAAAGCTGGGTGGCATACATACTGCGTACCACCCAGCTTTCCCAGTCTCCTGAAGCCCCAACAGTGATAAGCTGCTCGTCCTCCCTGCACTCCTCCCTTCCCCCGCACTCATGTCTTATCTCCCCCTTCACTCTTCTCTCAGCCCACAATATATCTTCTCTCCCCATCCGTCCCCTCTCCCTGTCCCTGCGCTAACTATTCTCGGCACCTACCTGACGGATAGTTAAATCATACTTTACCATGATGTTGGTTCAGCAGCAGAATGTTTCAAACTCCTGGGCAATCTCTGCAGCCTGAGAATAACACGACCAGGAGAACTACTGGAAGACTCCTAGACTTACGTAGGACTTCCAGTACATCTCTTCGCGAGCTGCGGAGACTGTCAGCATTGGGACATCCTTATACTGTACGCTTTTTATTTGACAATAAAGAAAGATTCGGATAAATTTAATGGAAATACCTCCAGCTGTTCAGAAGTCATGCTTGACCATGAATATATATATATATATATATATATATATATATTTAGTTTAGTTGCAATTTTTATGTATGGTGGTGAAATATTTTATTATATCCTATTTCTATCTGCTTCAGGGAAAAGCTGGGTGACAACTAATAGGGACCCCTGGACTGTATTTACAGGGATTATAAGCAACATTTTACCGATTTCTGACTATTCTGATTATTTATGGCAGAATTGTGAATTACTGTGTATTTTTGCAGATTTGACATTCCAGACTCCAGGAAAGCTGAGTGACAGCCTGTTCGGAAGTTGTTCTTGTATTCAGATTGGTTGATGCTCAGCTTTCCCAGGAGCAGATATAACTAGAAGTGTTATGGTAGGAATCATCCTGCTATTCTGTCTACTCCTTGTGTTAAGTATTAAAAATGTAACTTTCTCAAGCTGATCCATTACTCTGGATCAGCTATCTTGACTACCAGTTCACAGTGGAGTTCCTATTGGTTAGCCTTTCTTTAACAATCCCTGGCTTGTGCAGCTCTGTGCGAATTATGATACATTCTTTGTTGGATTGTTCCCCTTTGGTACGTGTTATTGTTTTTAGTCCTTTATACATCTCTTGATTCTTCTTTATGTCATGTTGATATTTACAGTTGGAAGTTGTTGCTGTTTTTGCTTTATTTATTTTGTTATAAGTTTTAGTTTTTTTCAGGTTTTGCTCAGCCTTGGTTCTCCGTAGTGTTGAGCACGACTATTCCTAATGCGAAATGTTATCGCGTATATCGGCACTTCGCGATTTCGCGAATATTTAGAATATAGTGCTATATATTCATAATCACGAATATTCATTTATTTTTCACATGCAAATTTTTATGCTAATTTCCCATGCAAATTTTTGCATGGAAAAAAAAGTGAACGAACATAGCGAGTATGTGAATTTCGCGAACATAGGACGATTAATCGTCAATATATTCGTGAAATATCGCAAATTCGAATATATGGCCCCTGCTGCTCGTCACTAGTTCTCCGGGTCCTTTCTGCTAGGGACAGGGTTTCCATAGGACAGTGTTTCCCAACCAGGGCATGTCCAGCTGTTGCAAAACTACAACTCTCAGCATGCCCGGACAGCCAAAGGCTGTCCGGGCATGCTGAGAGTTGTAGTTTTGCAACAGCTTGATGCACTCTTATTGGGAAACACTGCCATAGTGACGTTGCAGGGACAATAAGGTTACTTTGTTTGGCAATGAGTTAAAGTTTAGGGAAAGATTAGGGACAATTAGGAACAGTCCTGCTATTTCTTCTTATTTGTCATCTTCTGCTTTATTTTTGACTGTTACCACCATCAAACATCTGTGACATTATCCCTCCTATCGTTATTTGGTTCCTGTGTTATATTGATGAGTTGCCCTTCTTGTTCTTGTTACCTTCTAACATTGATATATACTTTGTATGATTTTCTCTCTACTGGTCCTGCTTGTTACACTATTCAGCCCTAACGTAAGTCCTGGGGGCATCCGAGTACTGGAAGCCACAGTTAGGACCCCGGATAGGCGACTGCTTTAGGTGAATTCCAGTACTGCCATCTAGTGACCAGCTGGTGTAGTTACAAGTACTTGACGGGAGAATAAAGTTCTACATCCTTTTTTGTTCTTTTTTGTCCTGTACTGAAAGGATAGCTCGACTGTTGCTACAAGTTTTATTTTTTTAATCGTTTTGTTGTATCTAAAGAATAAAAATGAAAAAACTAGGTAATTTAGCATTTCCTAAAAAAAAAAAAAATATATATATATATATATACATCTAGTTTGGTTTATACAGCTTATACACTGACCTATATGTTTCCATGGTAACAGACAACAAGTAAACAGGTGACGGTGAGTATGACTTTAGGATCTGACTACACAGGGGGATGTTTGTTGTCTGTTGCCATGGAGACACATAGGTCTAGGATGTAGAGGACCACTACACGGCCAACGTTGGTATAGAGCTACATGTATTAATGCATTAAAATTAAAGGGGTACGTCACCCCTAGACAATCTATACCCTATATAAAGGATCTCCTGCATGCCCCACTTTTGGTTCCGAATGCTGGGTTCAGGGGCCGTGGTCGTGATGTCACACCACGCCCCATCCATTCATGTCTATGGGAGGGGGCGTGACTGGAGGGGGACAAGATGTTTAGGGGTGGAGTACCCCTTTAAAGTTTAAAACTGCCATTAGGTGATGGAATACCCATTGAAATATGATGCTTATTGCACCTTCCGGCTGTGATTATATGACAAAAAAAGAAAAATCAATCAGTAATTCTAAATAATTATAAATTTCATAACCAGACGAAAAATTTAAAATAGAGCAGTTTTCTTTCTCATCATGGTCGGCCATATCACTCTAGAAGTTAAAGGGGTATTCCAGGATTTTTTTTATTTGACTATGCTACAGGGGCTGTACAGTTAGTGTAGATCATAATATAGTGTCTGTACCTGAGTGTGATGGTTTTCTCACAATTCTTCTGTGGTTTTAACCTCAATATTTATTTTTAACAGCATACAAAATGACTGTTGTCTCTGATTTTTCCCAGCTTGCAATGTGGCCGAGACCTGACATCACTAGTCAGCTGATGACAGGGAGCCTGTCTGCTTCAATGGGTGGAACGATCGGTTGGTGGGAGAGAGATCAATCTGCAACTAATGCAACAGCTGTAGGCACCCTGATTGAAAACCACAGGTCTTTTGAATGGATGCAGCTCATTTATGTTTCAATGGGAGGGGTGGCTGATGTGTGGGAGGGAGGAAAATGGAATTATGGGATTTGTAGGCAAAGAAGCTAGCCACAAACAGCTAGCTAGAACAAACAGCTAGCCACAGTGTTATGGTAATCTCACAACATAGCCATTTATCCCCAAGACAAGCGCAGATCCTTCCTAATCATGTCCATTACTGTCTGCCAGGTACATACTAAAATCACCTTATGGTGGAGAACCCCTTTAATAACAAACATGTTTTGGATATTAAATCTTAATTTGTCTTCAAAGCTGCAAAAAAAAATAAAAAAAAAATTTATTTTAAATATTTAATTTTGAAATGTATTTATTTATGTTTAATTGTTTATTATTATTATTTATTTATTTTTTTATATATTTTTTTTTTTAAACTTTTTGTAGTTCCAACAACATAACATTTGCAATCCCACAAAAACAGATGTAGGCAGAATTTTTTTGGCGGCATGTGGCAGACACCAGGAGGCAAGCGTGCCCCCCGGGGCCTGTACTTGGCAAACACATAGGCCCGCTCGAGCCGGTAAATTTACAGTGTGCGGCCGGTAGGATTTATAGCTCGCACAATAAAGCCATATTTTTTTCCAAAAATCACAATGTGGTCAGTAAAAAAAAAACAAAAAAAAAAAAAACAACGTCGCGTACGGTAAGTGTCCTGGGAAATGTGAAATTCTAAAATCCTGGCTTTGGGGGAGTTATCATTGGAATTGTTTTGGTTTATTGGGAAGTCTATGTCTATAGGTGGAAGGTCCCTATATCAGTCATCGGGGAGCAGCTGTGGGGAACTCAAACTCCCCACTGGGGAATCTGTCAGCAGAACACGGAGAACACACGGAGGTTTATTATTTATATGAAAATCACCGGACGCAACGGTGTACCGCTTCCATGATTGGTGGAGCGGCTCGTCACTGCCAAAATCAAATCATCTCGAAAAGGTGGGGTCGGAGTGCTCCGAGGTATAAATTGGGCCCCACTCTGGAGACACCAAGGAGTCCCAGTGGTCAGACTTCCTGCGATCAGACACTTATTTTCTATTTTGTGGCTAGAAGATACATTTTATTTATAACCGGAGTACCCCTTTAGGGGTGAGTCGCATGGAGTGCATCCGCAGAGAATTTTGCACTGCGAATGCGTCAACGGCAGTCACAAGAGCGAGCCCCCTGCTGCGGCTGCCGCCGCAGCAGGGAGCTCGCTCTTGTGACTGCCATCGGCACCTCCGCAGGGTGAAATATATTGCAAATGCGCTCTGTGTGACCCTATCCTTAAAGGGGTACTCCGGTGGAAAACAAATATTTTCACATCAACCGGTGTCAGAAAGTTAAAGGGGTAGTCCAGTGGTGAAAAACGTATCCCCTATCCTAAGGACAGGGTATAAGTTTGAGATCGCGGGGGGTCCGACCACTGGGGCCCCCTGCGATCTCTCTGTACGGGGGCCAGGCTCTCTGGCCAGATAGCCGGTGTCGACCACCGCACGAAGCGGCGGCCCACACTCCCCCTCAATACATCGCTATGGCAGAGCCGGAGATTGGCGAAGGCAGCGCTCTGGCTCTGCCATAGAGTTGTATTGAAGGGGCGTGTCGGCCGCCACTTAGTGCAGAGGTTGACACGCTCCGTTCCCGCGGGCTGTCGGGGCCCCATACCGTAGATCGCGGTGGGCCCCAGCAGTCGGACACCCGCAATCTGCAACTTATCCCCTATCCTTAGGATAGGGGATAAGTTGTTCACCACTGGACTACTCCTTTAAACAGATTTGTAAATTACTTCTATTATAAAATCTTAATCCTTCCAGTACTTATCAGCTGCTGTATGCTCCACAGGAAGTTGTGTAGTTCTTTCCAGTCTGGCCACAGTGCTCTCTACTGACACTTGTCAGGAACTGTCCGGAGCAGGAGAGGTTTGCTATAGGGATTTGCTCCTACTCTGGACAGTTCCTGATAAGTGTCAGCAGAGAGCACTGTGGTCAGACTGGAAAGAACTAAACAACTTCCTGTGGAGCATACAGCAGCTGATAAGTACTGGAAGAATTAAGATTGTATAATAGAAGTAATTTACAAATCTGTTTAACTTTCTGGCACCAGTTGATTTGAAAGAAAAAATTCCCACCGGAGTACCCCTTTAAAGGTAGAAGGGTGGCTCTTTAAATAGGTTTTATACCTTAAAAACAACAATTTAAAACCCAAAATTCTAAAATGTTATATTTGTAAACTCTGGCCAACAAATAAGAATTCAGTGCCCAAAAGCTGCCGCCAAGGAAATGAGGAGAAGGTAAACAAATTAAAGGGGTACTCTGGTGGAAACATTTTTCTGCTGACACCTGATGCCCGTATCAGGAATTGTCCAGAGCAGGATAAAATCGCCACAGCAAACCTATGCTGCTCTGGACAGTTCCTGACACGGAGAGAGATGTCAGCAGAGAGCGCTGTGGAAAAGACAAAAAAGAAATTCAAATAAAACAGAATTTCCTCTGTAGCATACAGCTTCTAAAAAGTACTGGAAGGATAAAGATTTTTTAATAGAAGTAATTTACAAATCTGTTTAACTTTCTGACACCAGTTCATTTAAAAAAAAATATATATTTCCACCGGAGTACCCCTTTAATCTCTTAAGGACGCAGGGCGTACAGGTGACCCCGCCGTGAACCTGCATCACACCGGGTCGGTCCTGGTTGCTATTCATAGCTGGGACCCTGGGCTAGCAGTGCGGGGCACCGATCGTTGTGCCGCGCTATTAACCCTTCAGGTGCGGCGATCAAAGTTGATCATCGCGCTGAAAATGAAAGTAAACGCTTCCCGGCAGCTCAGTCTGGCTGATCGGGACTATTGCGATAAAATTGTGATGTCCCAATCAGTTAGGACGCGAGCGGAGGTCCCCTTACCTTGCTCTGTCGCGTCCGATCGGCATTTGATTGCTCCAAGCCTGATCTACAGGCTTGAGCAATCAAGCCCCTATTACGCTGATCCATGCAAAGCTATGGCTTTGCAGGGATCAGGGTAAGAGATCAGTGTGTGCAGTGTTATAGTCTCCTATGGGATAACAATGATCAGTATAAGAGATCAGTGTGTGCAGTGTTATAGGTCCCTATGGGATAACAATGATCTGTATAAGAGATCAGTGTGTGCAGTGTTATAGGTCCCTATGGGATAACAATAATCAGTGTAAGAGATCAGTGTGTGCAGTGTTATAGTCTCCTATGGGATAACAATGATCAGTGTGTGCAGTGTTATAGGTCCCTATGGGATAACAATGATCAGTGTGTGCAGTGTTATAGGTCCCTATGGGATAATAATGATCAGTATAAGAGATCAGTGTATGCAGTGGTATAGGTCCCTATGGGATAACAATGATCAGTATAAGAGATCAGTGTGTGCAGTGTTATAGGTCCCTATGGGATAACAATGATCAGTATAAGAGATCAGTGTGTGCAGTGTTATAGGTCCCTATGGGATAACAATGATCAGTGTGTGCAGTGTTATAGGTCCCTATGAGATAACAATGATCAGTGTGTGCAGTGTTATAGGTCCCTATGGGATAATAATGATCAGTATAAGAGATCAGTGTGTGCAGTGTTATAGGTCCCTATGGGATAACAATGATCAGTATAAGAGATCAGTGTGTGCAGTGTTATAGTCTCCTATGGGATAGCAATGATCAGTATAAGAGATCAGTGTGTGCAGTGTTATAGGTCCCTATGGGATAACAATGATCAGTATAAGAGATCAGTGTGTGCAGTGTTATAGTCTCCTATGGGATAACAATGATCAGTATAAGAGATCAGAGTGTACAGTGTTATAGTCTCCTATGGGATAACAATGATCAGTATAAGAGATCAGTGTGTGCAGTGTTATAGTCTCCTATGGGATAACAATGATCAGTATAAGAGATCAGTGTGTGCAGTGTTATAGGTCCCTATGGGATAATAATGATCAGTATAAGAGATCAGTGTGTGCAGTGTTATAGGTCCCTATGGGATAACAATGATCAGTATAAGAGATCAGTGTGTGCAGTGTTATAGTCTCCTATGGGATAACAATGATCAGTATAAGAGATCAGTGTGTGCAGTGTTATAGGTCCCTATGAGATAACAAAGATCAGTATAAGAGATCAGTGTGTGCAGTGTTATAGGTCTCTATGGGATAACAATGATCAGTATAAGAGATCAGTGTGTGCAGTGTTATAGTCTCCTATGGGATAACAATGATCAGTATAAGAGATCAGTGTGTGCAGTGTTATAGGTCCCTATGGGAGCTATAACACTGCAAAAAAAAGTGGGGAAAAAAAGTTAACAAAGGTCATTTAACCCCTTCCCTATTAAAAGTTTGAATCACCCCCCTTTTCCCATAAAAAAAAACTGTGTAAATAAAAATAAACATATGTGGTATCACCGCGTGCATAAATGTCCGAACTATAAAAATATATCATTAATTAAACCGCATGGTCAATGGCGTACGCGCAAAAAAAAAATTCTAAGTCCAAAATAGTGTATTTTTGGTCACTTTTTATATCATAAAAAAGAATGAATAAAAAGTGATCAAAAAGTACAATCAAGGTACCCCTAAAAATAGTACCCCTAAAAACTTCAGAACACAGCACAAAAAATGAGCCCTCATACCGGCCTGTACGCGGAAAAATAAAAAGTTATAGAGGTCAGAAGATGACAATTTTAAACGTATACATTTTCCTGCATGTAGTTATGATTTTTTCCAGAAGTGCGACAAAATCACCTATATAAGTAGGGGATCATTTTAACCGTATGGACCTACAGAATAATGATAAGGTGTAATTTTTACCGAAATATGCACTGCGTAGAAACGGAAGCCCCCAAAAGTTACAAAATGGCGTTTTTTTTTCGATTTTGTCGCACAATGATTTTTTTTTCCGTTTTGCCGTGCATTTTTGGGTAAAATGACTGATGTCACTGCAAAGTAGAATTGGTGGTGCCAAAAATAAGCCATAATATGGAATTTTATGTGCAAAATTGCGTTATGATTTTTAGAAGGTGATGAGGAAAAAATGAAAATGCAAAAATGTAAAAACGCTGAGTCCTTAAGGGGTTTGTTACGCCTAGCGCTCCGGGTCCCCGCTCCTCCCCGGAGCGCTCACGGCGTCTTTCTCCCTGCAGCTCCCCGGTCAGTCCCGCTGACCGGGAGCGCTGCACTGTCATGGCCGTTGGGGATGCGATTCGCACAGCGGGACGCGCCCGCTCGCGAATCGCATCCCAGGTCACTTACCCGTTCCCGTCCCCTGCTGTCATGTGCTGGCGCGCGCGGCTCCGCTCTCTAGGGCGCGCGCGCGCCAGCTCCCTGAGACTTAAAGGGCCAGTGCACCAATGATTGGTGCCTGGCCCAATTAGCTTAATTGGCTTCCACCTGCTCCCTGGCTATATCTGGTCTCCTCCCTTGCACTCCCTTGCCGGATCTTGTTGCCCTTGTGCCTAGTGAAAGCGTTTGTGTGTCTAAAGCCTGTGTACCAGAACTTCTGCTATCTCCCCTGACTACGAACCTTGCCGCCTGCCCCCGACCTTCTGCTACGTCCGACCTTGCTTCTGTCTACTCCCTTGTACCTCGCCTATCATCAGCAGTCAGAGAGGTGAGCCGTTGCTAGTGGATACGACCTGGTCACTACCGCCGCAGCAAGACCATCCCGCTTTGCGGCGGGCTCTGGTGAAAACCAGTAGTGACTTAGAACCGGTCCACTAGCGCGGTCCTCGCCAATCCCTCTCTGGCACAGAGGATCCACTACCTGCCAGCCGGCATCGTGACAGGGTTAAGTATCGTACAAGAACAATAAATTAACTGAAGTGATAAATGTCGCTGGACCCGGTCAATATGTGAAGAATATCACTTGTTCAAAAACAAAAATGCCTTCACCTTGTATCCCGGTTCCCTCAGCCACACGCGCACAAGTATCAGTAACACTTTACACATCTGTGCGATATTATTGTGAAATCAATAGGACACTCGGGACCGAAGAAGATTCCAAAACTTTCTCCCATGTTGTATCAAGTTGTTGCCGGCCGTAAGAAAACCATTACGTCTTCTCTCTGGTTCAGCGGTAAAACTAAAACCGCCATCTTCTGGATCTGTTTCCATTGACGAGACATCAAATTAGAGATAGGACTCCCATTACTCAATGTCAGTCAGCTGCCGGAAAGCCCCAAAATAGTGTTAATTAAAGGGAATTAGAAGCTAATTGGCTCAATTCGGTTGGTCCAATAGACTTTATTAGTTTGGGGAGTCTGATGGAGGTTCCTTATATAGGGGTACTCCGGGGAAAAACTTTTATTTTTATTTTTTTATGAACTGGTGCCAGAAAGTTAAACAGATTTGTAAATTACTTCTATTAAAAAAAAGAATAATCTTAAGCCTTCCAGTACTTATCAGCTGCTGTATGATCCACAGGAAATTATTTTCTTTTTGGAACACAGTGCTCTCTGCTGACATCTCTGTCCATTTTAGGAACTGTCCAGAGTAGGAGAGAATCCCCATAGCAAACATATGCTGCTCTGGACAGTTCCTAAAATGGACAGAGGTGTCAGCAGAGAGCACTGTGCTCGTGATGTCAGCAGAGAGCTCTGTGTTACAAAAAGAAAATAATTTCCTCTGTAGTATTCAGCAGCTTATAAGTACTGGAAGGATTAAGATTTTTTAATAGAAGTAATTCACAAATTTGTTTAACTTTCTGGCACCAGTTGATAAAAAAAAAAAAAAAAGAAAAGGTTTTCCACTAAAGGGGTACTCCACTGGAGAAAAAGGGGTACTCCGCTTTTTTTTTTTTAATCAACTGGTGCCGGGCATGCTGGGAGTTGTAGTTTTGCCACAGCTGGAGACACCCTGGTAGGGAAACACTGACTTAAGGGGGTACTCCACTGGAAAATCTATTTTAAATCAGCTGGTGCCAGAAAGTTAAACAGATTTGTAAATGACTTCTATTAAAAAAAAAAAAAAAATCCTTAATCCTTTCAGTACTTATCAGCTGCTGTATGATCCACAGGAAGTTGTGTAGTTCTTTCCAGTCTGACCACAGTCCTCTCTGCTGCCACCTCTGTCCATATCAGTAACTGTCCAGAGCAGGAGAGGTTTGCTATGGGGATTTGCTTCTACTCTGGACAGTTCCTAAAATGGACAGAGGTGTCAGCAGAGAGCACTATGGTCAGACAGAAAGGAAATTCAAAAAGGAAAGAACTCCTGGTGGAGCATATAACAGCTGATAAGTACTGGAAGGATGAAGATTTTTTTAATAGGAGTAATTTTCAAATCTGTTTAACTTTCTGGCACCAGTTGATTTAGAAATGTTTTTACCAGTCGAGTACCCCTTTAAGTAGATACATTTTTATTCCACCTGCTGTTTGTCATGACTTCCATTACTTCACTTTTCGGGACAGCCGCGCCTGTTTTCGGCGCTTGTATCAGCAACAGCAGGTGCAGTGACATTGATTATAGACGTGCGATATCTCGTAATGTCGCCGTGCACATGGCTGAGGAATTCAGGAAAAATGAAATATTTCCACCTATATCCGAAATTTCTTCCACGTCGCGTCCTGTTTGTTTATGACATTTTTCTCCGGTCTGTATATTTAGATCCCTTTCCCAGGTGGCGGAAGCCGATCAGCGGACGCACAAAAGGAGGATGTCGCTTCCTCTTCTTCAATCTACGTTGGAGATGAAAAAAAAAAGAAGAAAATCCTTGGTCGGCTTCTTCGAGGAAATTGGCTTCACAATAAGGAAATACCAAATAGAACTCGGAAAATAACAATTTGCAGGAGGTCTCCCGTCCCGCGCAGAAGTTTTTCCGATTTGTTTGCCCCTTGGTGTTTTTGTTTGGTTCGTATGAGCCGTTGTTTTTCTCCGTGAAGAATGTGAAGATGAGGGGACGCGGCGGCCAAGTTCACGAATATCTGATAGAGCTGGAGCCAAGACGGATTCTCTACATTACAGATGGTTATAAAGTTTATGGGAGCTCAGGACACGTCTGCTTAACTTAAAGGAGTACTCCGCCCCTACACATCTTATCCTTTGGATAGGGGATAAGATGTCTGATCGCGGGGGTCCTGCTGCCTGGCGCCCACAGTCTCCCTGCTGCACCTGGCATTCGTTTAGAGCATTGGGTGCCGCGCCGGAGGCACGTGACATCACGGCCACACCCCCTCAATGCAAGTCTATGGGAGGGGGCATGGCGGCTGCCATGCCCCCTCCCATAGACTTGCATTGAGGAGGCATGACGGTGATGTCACAAGCAGGGCGTGGCCTTGACATCACGAGCCTCCGCCCCGCATCACGGAGAAGTTCGCTCTGTGCACCGGATGTCTGGGGTGCCGCAGCCTAGATCGCAGGGGTCCCCAGAGGCGCGACCCCGCTATCAGACATCTTATCCCCTATCCTTATCCCCTATCCCCTTTGTACTCCCATGGGAAAAAATTTTTTTTAATCAACTGGTGCCAGAAACTTTTTAGGGGCTGTATACTAAAGAGAAATCCAAAAAAGAAATGCATTCCCTCTGATGTCCTGACCACAATGCTCTCTGCTGACCTCTGCTGTCCATTTCAGCAAAAGAAAATCCCCATAGCAAACATATGCTTCTATGGACGGTTCCTAAAATGGACAGCAGAGGTCAGCAGAGAGCACTGTGGTCAGGACATCAGAGGAAATGCATTTCTTTTTTGGATTTCTCTTTAGTATACAGCCCCTAAAAAGTACTGGAAGGATTAAGATTTTTTAATAGAAGTGATTTATAAATCTGTTTAACTTTCTGGCACCAGTTGATTTTAAAAGAAAACATTTTCCACAGGAGTACCCCTTTAACTATGACATCTACAGCACAGGTGAGGAAAAGCACCTTACACTGCGGGTGTAGAATTTTACTGAGACGTAGATATTTTGTATGTTTTGTGTTTTGTTCGGAACAATGACAGAATTTTTTTTAGACTGGTACTTCAGGTATTTATAGAGAAGTGTCACTCGCCATGTAAACACTGCAAAGATTCTACTGCGTGATATCGAGAGGTTCCCTCCAACCTCCCGCCATGATCAAAAAAGTGACAAGACTAAATTTCAAGGGTCCCCAGAAACTACATCAAATCTGTGACAAACTACATCAAATCTGCGGAGAAAGTGACGAACCCTCAGAGCTCCAGGAATGTCCTACGGTTGTCACTTTTTGGTCATGGGAGAGGATGGAGGGAACCTCTTATTATAATGTGATAGAATCTGTGCAGGGTTTACATGGCGAGTGACGCTTCTCTATAAACACCTGAAGAACCAGTCTAAATATTTTCCAAACAAAACACAAACAACAACTAAATATTTTTACATCTCAGTAAAATTGCTCGTCCTCACCTGAGACATAGATGTAATAGAGAAGTCAAGCAGGCGTGACCTGAGCTACCGAAAACTTTACAACCATCTGTAATGCGGAGAATCCGTGTTGGCTCCAGTTCTATCAGATATTCCTGAACTTGGCCGCCGGATAACCTCATCTTCACATTCTCCATGGGGAAAAACAACGAATCATAAAAACCAAACAACAAGGGCAAAAATATACAGTGATACTATTACTATATGGGGTTCTGGTTACACTGCTTTTTTAAAAGAAAGGGAGCGGGAAAATAGGACAGAAGCTGGGACACAAAGAGAAGCTGCTGAAAGTTCTAGTAAGTATTATAGGTCAATGAGTGCTGGATTCACAGCTTACACTGCTCAGCACTGCTCTATAATATCCTTCATGCTGCTTCTGAATTTGAAGGTGTACTATAGAGATACAGAGGAGCAGGCTCCTCTCTTCTGAGGGTGTACTATAGAGATATAGAGGAGCAGGATCCTCTCTTCTGAGGGTGTACTATAGAGATATAGAGGAGCGGGATCCTCTCTTCTGTGGGTGTACTATAGAGATATAGAGGAGCAGGATCCTCTCTTCTGAGGGTGTACTATAAATATATATATATATATATATATATATATATATATAGAGGAACAGGATCCTCTCTTCTGAGGGTGTACTATAGAGATATAGAGGAACAGGATCCTCTCTTCTGAGGGTGTACTATGGAGATATAGAGGAGCTGGATCCTCTCTTCTGAGGATGTACTATAGAGATATAGAGGAGCAGGATCCTCTCTTCTGAGGGTGTACTATAGAGATATAGAGGAGCAGGATCCTCTCTTCTGAGGGTGTACTATAGAGATATAGAGGAGCAGGATCCTCTCTTCTGAGGGTTGACTATAGAGATATAGAGGAGCAGGATCCTCTCTTCTGAGGGTGTACTATAGAGATATAGGGGAGCAGGATCCTCTCTTCTGAGGGTGTACTATAGAGATATAGAGGAGCAGGATCATCTCTTCTGAGGGTGTACTATAGAGATATAGAGGAGCAGGATCCTCTCTTCTGAGGGTGTACTATAGGGATATAGAGGCGCAGGATCCTCTCTTCTGAGGGTGTACTATAGAGATATAGGGGAGCAGGATCCTTTCTTCTGAGGGTGTACTATAGAGATATAGAGGAGCAGGATCTTCTCTTCTGAGGGTGTAATATAGAGATATAGAGGAGCAGCATCCTCTCTTCTGAGGGTACTATAGAGATATAGGGGAGCAGGATCCTCTCTTCTGAGGGTGTACTATAGAGATATAGGGGAGCAGGATCCTCTCTTCTGAGGGTGTACTATAGAGATATAGAGGAGCAGGATCTTCTCTTCTGAGGGTGTACTATAGAGATATAGAGGAGCAGGATGATCTCTTCTGAGGGTGTACTATAGAGATATAGAGGAGCAGGATGATCTCTTCTGAGGGTTTACTATAGAGATATAGAGGAGCAGGATCCTCTCTTCTGGGGGTGTACTATAGAGATATAGAGGAGCAGGATCCTCTCTTCTGAGGGTGTACTATAGAGATATAGGGGAGCAGGATCCTCTCTCCTGAGGGTGTACCATAGAGATATAGAGGAGCTGGATCCTCTCTTCTGAGGGTGTACTATAGAGATATAGAGGAGTAGGATCCTCTCTTCTGAGGGTGTACTATAGAGCTATAGAGGGGCAGGATCCTCTCTTCTGAGGGTGTACTATAGAGATATAGGAGAGTAGGATCCTCCCTTCTGAGGGTGTACTATAGAGACATAGAGGAGCAGGATCCTCTCTTCTGAGGGTGTACTATAGAGATAGAGGGGAGCAGGATCCTCTCTTCTGAGGGTGTACTATAGAGATATAGAGGAGCAGGATCCTCTCTTCTGAGGGTGTACTATAGAGATATAGAGGAACAGGATCCTCTCTTCTGAGGGTGTACTATAGAGATATAGGGGAGCAGGATCCTCTCTTCTGAGGGTATACTATAGAGATATAGAGGAGCAGGATGATCTCTTCTGAGGGTGTACTATAGAGATATAGAGGAGCAGGATGATCTCTTCTGAGGGTGTACTATAGAGATATAGAGGAGCAGGATCCTCTCTTCTGGGGGTGTACTATAGAGATATAGAGGAGCAGGATCTTCTCTTCTGAGGGTGTACTATAGAGATATAGAGGAGCAGGATCCTCTCTTCTGAGGGTGTACTATAGAGATATAGAGGAGCAGGATCCTCTCTTCCGAGGGTATACTATAGAGATATAGGGGAGCAGGATCCTCTCTTCTGAGGGTGTACTATAGAGATATAGGGGAGCAGGATCCTCTCTTCTGAGGGTGTACTATAGAGATATAGAGGAGCAGGATACTCTCTTATGAGGGTGTACTATAGAGATATAGAGGAGCAGGATCCTCTTTTCTGAAGGTGTACTATAGAGATATAGAGGAGCAGGATCCTCTCTTCTGAGGGTGTACTATAGAGATATAGAGGAGCAGGATCTTCTCTTCTGAGGGTGTACTATAGAGATATAGAGGAGCAGGATCCTCTCTTCTGAGGGTGTACTATAGAGATATAGAGGAGCAGGATCCTCTCTTCTGAGGGTGTACTATAGAGATATAGGGGAGCAGGATCCCCTCTTCTGAGGGTGTACTATAGAGATATAGAGGAGCAGGATCCTCTCTTCTGAGGGTGTACTATAGAGATATAGAGGAGCAGGATCCTCTCTTCCGAGGGTGTACTATAGAGATATAGAGGAGCAGGATCCTCTCTTCTGAGGGTGTACTATAGACATATAGAGGAGCAGGATCTTCTCTTCTGAGGGTGTACTATAGAGATATAGAGGAGCAGGATCCTCTCTTCTGAGGGTGTACTATAGAGATGTAGGGGAGCAGGATCCTCTCTTCTGAGGGTGTACTATAGAGATATAGAGGAGCAGGATCCTCTCTTCTGAGGGTGTACTATAGAGATATAGGAGAGCTGGATCCTCTCTTCTGAGGGTGTACTATAGAGATATAGAGGAGCAGGATCCTCTCTTCTGAGGGTGTACTATAAAGATATAGGGGAGCTGGATCCTCTCTTCTGAGGGTGTACTATAGAGATATAGAGGAGCAGGATCTTCTCTTCTGAGGGTGTACTATAGAGATATAGAGGAGCAGGATCCTCTCTTCTGAGGGTGTACTATAGAGATATAGAGGAGCAGGATCATCTCTTCTGATGGTGTACTATAGAGATATAGAGGAGCAGGATCCTCTCTTCTGAGGGTGTACTATAGAGATATAGAGGAGCAGGATCCTCTCTATTGAGGGTGTACTATAGAGATATAGAGGAGAAGGATCCTCTCTTCTGAGGGTGTACTATAGAGATATAGTGGAGCAGGATCCTCTCTTCTGAGGGTGTACTATAGAGATATAGTGGAGCAGGATCCTCTCTTCTGAGGGTGTACTATAGAGATATAGAGGAGCAGGATCCTCTCTTCTGAGGGTGTACTATAGAGATATAGAGTAGCAGGATCCTCTCTTCTGAGGGTGTACTATAGAGATATAGAGGAGCAGGATCCTCTCTTCTGAGGGTGTACTATAGAGATATAGAGGAGCAGGATCCTCTCTTCTGAGGGTGTACTATAGAGATATAGAGGAGCAGGATCCTCTCTTCTGAGGGTGTACTATAGAGATATAGAGGTGCAGGATCCTCTCTTCTGAGGGTGTAATACAGAGATATAGAGGAGCAGGATCCTCTCTTCTGAGGGTGTACTATAGAGATATAGAGGAGCAGGATCCTCTCTTCTGAGGGTGTACTATAGAGATATAGAGGAGCAGGATCCTCTCTTCTGAGGCTGTATTATAGAGATATAGAGGGGCAGGATCTTCTCTTCTGAGGGTGTACTATAGAGATATAGGGGAGCAGGATCCTCTCTTCTGAGGGTGTACTATAGAGATATAGAGGAGCAGGATCTTCTCTTCTGAGGGTGTACTATAGAGATATAGTGGAGCAGGATCCTCTCTTCTGAGGGTGTACTATAAAGATATAGGGGAGCAGGATCCTCTCTTCTGAGGGTGTACTATAGAGATATAGTGGAGCAGGATCCTCTCTTCTGAGGGTGTACTATAGAGACATAGAGGAGCAGGATCCTCTCTTCTGAGGGTGTACTATAGAGATATAGAGGAGCAGGATCCTCTCTTCTGAGGGTGTACTATAGAGATATAAAGGAGCAGGATCCTCTTTTCTGTGGGTGTACTATAGAGATATAGGGGAGCAGGATCCTCTCTTCTGAGGGTGTACTATATAGATATAGAGGAGCAGGATTCTCTCTTCTGAGGGTGTACTATAGAGATATAGAGGAACAGGATCCTCTCTTCTGAGGGTGTACTATAGAGATATAGGGGAGCAGGATCCTCTCTTCTGAGGGTATACTATAGAGATATAGAGGAGCAGGATGATCTCTTCTGAGGGTGTACTATAGAGATATAGAGGAGCAGGATGAACTCTTCTGAGGGTGTACTATAGAGATATAGGGGAGCAGGATCCTCTCTTCTGGGGGTGTACTATAGAGATATAGAGGAGCAGGATCTTCTCTTCTGAGGGTGTACTATAGAGATATAGGGGAGCAGGATCCTCTCTTCTGAGGGTGTACTATAGAGATATAGAGGAGCAGGATCATCTCTTCTGATGGTGTACTATAAAGATATAGAGGAGCAGGATCCTCTCTTCTGAGGGTGTACTATAGAGATATAGAGGAGCAGGATCCTCTCTATTGAGGGTGTACTATAGAGATATAGAGGAGAAGGATCCTCTCTTCTGAGGGTGTACTATAGAGATATAGTGGAGCAGGATCCTCTCTTCTGAGGGTGTACTATAGAGATATAGTGGAGCAGGATCCTCTCTTCTGAGGGTGTACTATAGAGATATAGAGGAGCAGGATCCTCTCTTCTGAGGGTGTACTATAGAGATATAGAGTAGCAGGATCCTCTCTTCTGAGGGTGTACTATAGAGATATAGAGGAGCAGGATCCTCTCTTCTGAGGGTGTACTATAGAGATATAGAGGAGCAGGATCCTCTCTTCTGAGGGTGTACTATAGAGATATAGAGGAGCAGGATCCTCTCTTCTGAGGGTGTACTATAGAGATATAGAGGTGCAGGATCCTCTCTTCTGAGGGTGTAATACAGAGATATAGAGGAGCAGGATCCTCTCTTCTGAGGGTGTACTATAGAGATATAGAGGAGCAGGATCCTCTCTTCTGAGGCTGTATTATAAAGATATAGAGGGGCAGGATCTTCTCTTCTGAGGGTGTACTATAGAGATATAGGGGAGCAGGATCCTCTCTTCTGAGGGTGTACTATAGAGATATAGAGGAGCAGGATCTTCTCTTCTGAGGGTGTACTATAGAGATATAGTGGAGCAGGATCCTCTCTTCTGAGGGTGTACTATAAAGATATAGGGGAGCAGGATCCTCTCTTCTGAGGGTGTACTATAGAGATATAGTGGAGCAGGATCCTCTCTTCTGAGGGTGTACTATAGAGACATAGAGGAGCAGGATCCTCTCTTCTGAGGGTGTACTATAGAGATATAAAGGAGCAGGATCCTCTTTTCTGTGGGTGTAGTATAGAGATATAGGGGAGCAGGATCCTCTCTTCTGAGGGTGTACTATATAGATATAGAGGAGCAGGATTCTCTCTTCTGAGGGTGTACTATAGAGATATAGAAGAACAGGATCCTCTCTTCTGAGGGTGTACTATAGAGATATAGGGGAGCAGGATCCTCTCTTCTGAGGGTATACTATAGAGATATAGAGGAGCAGGATGATCTCTTCTGAGGGTGTACTATAGAGATATAGAGGAGCAGGATGAACTCTTCTGAGGGTGTACTATAGAGATATAGAGGAGCAGGATCCTCTCTTCTGGGGGTGTACTATAGAGATATAGAGGAGCAGGATCTTCTCTTCTGAGGGTGTACTATAGAGATATAGGGGAGCAGGATCCTCTCTTCTGAGGGTGTACTATAGAGATATAGGGAGCAGGATCCTCTCTTCTGAGGATGTACTATAGAGATATAGAGGAGCAGGATCCTCTCTTCTGAGGGTGTACTATAGAGATATAGAGGAGCAGGATCCTCTCTTCCGAGGGTATACTATAGAGATATAGGGGAGCAGGATCCTCTCTTCTGAGGGTGTACTATAGAGATATAGGGGAGCAGGATCCTCTCTTCTGAGGGTGTACTATAGAGATATAGAGGAGCAGTATACTCTCTTATGAGGGTGTACCATAGAGATATAGAGGAGCAGGATCCTCTTTTCTGAGGGTGTACTATAGAGATATAGAGGAGCAGGATCCTCTCTTCTGAGGGTGTACTATAGAGATATAGAAGAGCAGGATCTTCTCTTCTGAGGGTGTACTATAGAGATATAGAGGAGCAGGATCCTCTCTTCTGAGGGTGTACTATAGAGATATAGTGGAGCAGGATCCTCTCTTCTGAGGGTGTACTATAGAGATATAGAGGAGCAGGATCCTCTCTTCTGAGGGTGTACTATAGAGATATAGAGGAGCAGGATCCTCTCTTCTGAAGGTGTAGTATAGAGATATAGAGGAGCAGGATCCTCTCTTCTGAGGGTGTACTATAGAGATATAGAGGAACAGGATCCTCTCTTCTGAGGGTGTACTATAGAGATATAGGGGAGCAGGATCCTCTCTTCTGAGGGTGTACTATAGAGATATAGAGGAGCAGGATCCTCTCTTCTGAGGGTGTACTATAGAGATATAGAGGAGCAGGATCCTCTCTTCTGAGGATGTACTATAGAGATATAGGGAGCAGGATCCTCTCTTCTGAGGATGTACTATAGAGATATAGAGGAGCAGGATCCTCTCTTCTGAGGGTGTACTATAGAGATATAGAGGAGCAGGATCCTCTCTTCCGAGGGTATACTATAGAGATATAGGGGAGCAGGATCCTCTCTTCTGAGGGTGTACTATAGAGATATAGGGGAGCAGGATCCTCTCTTCTGAGGGTGTACTATAGAGATATAGAGGAGCAGGATACTCTCTTATGAGGGTGTACTATAGAGATATAGAGGAGCAGGATCCTCTTTTCTGAAGGTGTACTATAGAGATATAGAGGAGCAGGATCCTCTCTTCTGAGGGTGTACTATAGAGATATAGAGGAGCAGGATCTTCTCTTCTGAGGGTGTACTATAGAGATATAGAGGAGCAGGATCCTCTCTTCTGAGGGTGTACTATAGAGATATAGAGGAGCAGGATCCTCTCTTCTGAGGGTGTACTATAGAGATATAGGGGAGCAGGATCCCCTCTTCTGAGGGTGTACTATAGAGATATAGAGGAGCAGGATCCTCTCTTCTGAGGGTGTACTATAGAGATATAGAGGAGCAGGATCCTCTCTTCCGAGGGTATACTGTAGAGATATAGGGGAGCAGGATCTTCTCTTCTGAGGGTGTACTATAGAGATATAGGGGAGCAGGATCCTCTCTTCTGAGGGTGTACTATAGAGATATAGGGGAGCAGGATCCTCTCTTCTGAGGGTGTACTATAGAGATATAGAGGAGCAGGATCTTCTCTTCTGAGGGTGTACTATAGAGATATAGTGGAGCAGGATCCTCTCTTCTGAGGGTGTACTATAAAGATATAGGGGAGCAGGATCCTCTCTTCTGAGGGTGTACTATAGAGATATAGTGGAGCAGGATCCTCTCTTCTGAGGGTGTACTATAGAGACATAGAGGAGCAGGATCCTCTCTTCTGAGGGTGTACTATAGAGATATAGAGGAGCAGGATCCTCTCTTCTGAGGGTGTACTATAGAGATATAAAGGAGCAGGATCCTCTTTTCTGTGGGTGTAGTATAGAGATATAGGGGAGCAGGATCCTCTCTTCTGAGGGTGTACTATATAGATATAGAGGAGCAGGATTCTCTCTTCTGAGGGTGTACTATAGAGATATAGAAGAACAGGATCCTCTCTTCTGAGGGTGTACTATAGAGATATAGGGGAGCAGGATCCTCTCTTCTGAGGGTATACTATAGAGATATAGAGGAGCAGGATGATCTCTTCTGAGGGTGTACTATAGAGATATAGAGGAGCAGGATGAACTCTTCTGAGGGTGTACTATAGAGATATAGAGGAGCAGGATCCTCTCTTCTGGGGGTGTACTATAGAGATATAGAGGAGCAGGATCTTCTCTTCTGAGGGTGTACTATAGAGATATAGGGGAGCAGGATCCTCTCTTCTGAGGGTGTACTATAGAGATATAGGGAGCAGGATCCTCTCTTCTGAGGATGTACTATAGAGATATAGAGGAGCAGGATCCTCTCTTCTGAGGGTGTACTATAGAGATATAGAGGAGCAGGATCCTCTCTTCCGAGGGTATACTATAGAGATATAGGGGAGCAGGATCCTCTCTTCTGAGGGTGTACTATAGAGATATAGGGGAGCAGGATCCTCTCTTCTGAGGGTGTACTATAGAGATATAGAGGAGCAGTATACTCTCTTATGAGGGTGTACCATAGAGATATAGAGGAGCAGGATCCTCTTTTCTGAGGGTGTACTATAGAGATATAGAGGAGCAGGATCCTCTCTTCTGAGGGTGTACTATAGAGATATAGAAGAGCAGGATCTTCTCTTCTGAGGGTGTACTATAGAGATATAGAGGAGCAGGATCCTCTCTTCTGAGGGTGTACTATAGAGATATAGTGGAGCAGGATCCTCTCTTCTGAGGGTGTACTATAGAGATATAGAGGAGCAGGATCCTCTCTTCTGAGGGTGTACTATAGAGATATAGAGGAGCAGGATCCTCTCTTCTGAAGGTGTAGTATAGAGATATAGAGGAGCAGGATCCTCTCTTCTGAGGGTGTACTATAGAGATATAGAGGAACAGGATCCTCTCTTCTGAGGGTGTACTATAGAGATATAGGGGAGCAGGATCCTCTCTTCTGAGGGTGTACTATAGAGATATAGAGGAGCAGGATCCTCTCTTCTGAGGGTGTACTATAGAGATATAGAGGAGCAGGATCCTCTCTTCTGAGGATGTACTATAGAGATATAGGGAGCAGGATCCTCTCTTCTGAGGATGTACTATAGAGATATAGAGGAGCAGGATCCTCTCTTCTGAGGGTGTACTATAGAGATATAGAGGAGCAGGATCCTCTCTTCCGAGGGTATACTGTAGAGATATAGGGGAGCAGGATCCTCTCTTCTGAGGGTGTACTATAGAGATATAGGGGAGCAGGATCCTCTCTTCTGAGGGTGTACTATAGAGATATAGAGGAGCAGGATACTCTCTTATGAGGGTGTACTATAGAGATATAGAGGAGCAGGATCCTCTTTTCTGAAGGTGTACTATAGAGATATAGAGGAGCAGGATCCTCTCTTCTGAGGGTGTACTATAGAGATATAGAGGAGCAGGATCTTCTCTTCTGAGGGTGTACTATAGAGATATAGAGGAGCAGGATCCTCTCTTCTGAGGGTGTACTATAGAGATATAGAGGAGCAGGATCCTCTCTTCTGAGGGTGTACTATAGAGATATAGGGGAGCAGGATCCCCTCTTCTGAGGGTGTACTATAGAGATATAGAGGAGCAGGATCCTCTCTTCTGAGGGTGTACTATAGAGATATAGAGGAGCAGGATCCTCTCTTCCGAGGGTATACTGTAGAGATATAGGGGAGCAGGATCTTCTCTTCTGAGGGTGTACTATAGAGATATAGGGGAGCAGGATCCTCTCTTCTGAGGGTGTACTATAGAGATATAGAGGAGCAGGATACTCTCTTCTGAGGGTGTACTATAGAGATATAGAGGAGCAGGATCCTCTTTTCTGAGGGTGTACTATAGAGATATAGAGGAGCAGGATCCTCTCTTCTGAGGGTGTACTATAGACATATAGAGGAGCAGGATCTTCTCTTCTGAGGGTGTACTATAGAGATATAGAGGAGCAGGATCCTCTCTTCTGAGGGTGTACTATAGAGATGTAGGGGAGCAGGATCCTCTCTTCTGAGGGTGTACTATAGAGATATAGAGGAGCAGGATCCTCTCTTCTGAGGGTGTACTATAGAGATATAGGAGAGCTGGATCCTCTCTTCTGAGGGTGTACTATAGAGATATAGAGGAGCAGGATCCTCTCTTCTGAGGGTGTACTATAAAGATATAGGGGAGCTGGATCCTCTCTTCTGAGGGTGTACTATAGAGATATAGAGGAGCAGGATCTTCTCTTCTGAGGGTGTACAATAGAGATATAGAGGAGCAGGATCCTCTCTTCTGAGGGTGTACTATAGAGATATAGAGGAGCAGGATCATCTCTTCTGATGGTGTACTATAGAGATATAGAGGAGCAGGATCCTCTCTTCTGAGGGTGTACTATAGAGATATAGAGGAGCAGGATCCTCTCTATTGAGGGTGTACTATAGAGATATAGAGGAGAAGGATCCTCTCTTCTGAGGGTGTACTATAGAGATATAGTGGAGCAGGATCCTCTCTTCTGAGGGTGTACTATAGAGATATAGTGGAGCAGGATCCTCTCTTCTGAGGGTGTACTATAGAGATATAGAGGAGCAGGATCCTCTCTTCTGAGGGTGTACTATAGAGATATAGAGTAGCAGGATCCTCTCTTCTGAGGGTGTACTATAGAGATATAGAGGAGCAGGATCCTCTCTTCTGAGGGTGTACTATAGAGATATAGAGGAGCAGGATCCTCTCTTCTGAGGGTGTACTATAGAGATATAGAGGAGCAGGATCCTCTCTTCTGAGGGTGTACTATAGAGATATAGAGGTGCAGGATCCTCTCTTCTGAGGGTGTAATACAGAGATATAGAGGAGCAGGATCCTCTCTTCTGAGGGTGTACTATAGAGATATAGAGGAGCAGGATCCTCTCTTCTGAGGGTGTACTATAGAGATATAGAGGAGCAGGATCCTCTCTTCTGAGGCTGTATTATAGAGATATAGAGGGGCAGGATCTTCTCTTCTGAGGGTGTACTATAGAGATATAGGGGAGCAGGATCCTCTCTTCTGAGGGTGTACTATAGAGATATAGAGGAGCAGGATCTTCTCTTCTGAGGGTGTACTATAGAGATATAGTGGAGCAGGATCCTCTCTTCTGAGGGTGTACTATAAAGATATAGGGGAGCAGGATCCTCTCTTCTGAGGGTGTACTATAGAGATATAGTGGAGCAGGATCCTCTCTTCTGAGGGTGTACTATAGAGACATAGAGGAGCAGGATCCTCTCTTCTGAGGGTGTACTATAGAGATATAGAGGAGCAGGATCCTCTCTTCTGAGGGTGTACTATAGAGATATAAAGGAGCAGGATCCTCTTTTCTGTGGGTGTACTATAGAGATATAGGGGAGCAGGATCCTCTCTTCTGAGGGTGTACTATATAGATATAGGGGAGCAGGATTCTCTCTTCTGAGGGTGTACTATAGAGATATAGAGGAACAGGATCCTCTCTTCTGAGGGTGTACTATAGAGATATAGGGGAGCAGGATCCTCTCTTCTGAGGGTATACTATAGAGATATAGAGGAGCAGGATGATCTCTTCTGAGGGTGTACTATAGAGATATAGAGGAGCAGGATGAACTCTTCTGAGGGTGTACTATAGAGATATAGAGGAGCAGGATCCTCTCTTCTGGGGGTGTACTATAGAGATATAGAGGAGCAGGATCTTCTCTTCTGAGGGTGTACTATAGAGATATAGGGGAGCAGGATCCTCTCTTCTGAGGGTGTACTATAGAGATATAGAGGAGCAGGATCCTCTCTTCTGAGGGTGTACTATAGAGATATAGAGGAGCAGGATCCTCTCTATTGAGGGTGTACTATAGAGATATAGAGGAGAAGGATCCTCTCTTCTGAGGGTGTACTATAGAGATATAGTGGAGCAGGATCCTCTCTTCTGAGGGTGTACTATAGAGATATAGTGGAGCAGGATCCTCTCTTCTGAGGGTGTACTATAGAGATATAGAGGAGCAGGATCCTCTCTTCTGAGGGTGTACTATAGAGATATAGAGTAGCAGGATCCTCTCTTCTGAGGGTGTACTATAGAGATATAGAGGAGCAGGATCCTCTCTTCTGAGGGTGTACTATAGAGATATAGAGGAGCAGGATCCTCTCTTCTGAGGGTGTACTATAGAGATATAGAGGAGCAGGATCCTCTCTTCTGAGGGTGTACTATAGAGATATAGAGGTGCAGGATCCTCTCTTCTGAGGGTGTAATACAGAGATATAGAGGAGCAGGATCCTCTCTTCTGAGGGTGTACTATAGAGATATAGAGGAGCAGGATCCTCTCTTCTGAGGGTGTACTATAGAGATATAGAGGAGCAGGATCCTCTCTTCTGAGGCTGTATTATAGAGATATAGAGGGGCAGGATCTTCTCTTCTGAGGGTGTACTATAGAGATATAGGGGAGCAGGATCCTCTCTTCTGAGGGTGTACTATAGAGATATAGAGGAGCAGGATCTTCTCTTCTGAGGGTGTACTATAGAGATATAGTGGAGCAGGATCCTCTCTTCTGAGGGTGTACTATAAAGATATAGGGGAGCAGGATCCTCTCTTCTGAGGGTGTACTATAGAGATATAGTGGAGCAGGATCCTCTCTTCTGAGGGTGTACTATAGAGACATAGAGGAGCAGGATCCTCTCTTCTGAGGGTGTACTATAGAGATATAGAGGAGCAGGATCCTCTCTTCTGAGGGTGTACTATAGAGATATAAAGGAGCAGGATCCTCTTTTCTGTGGGTGTAGTATAGAGATATAGGGGAGCAGGATCCTCTCTTCTGAGGGTGTACTATATAGATATAGAGGAGCAGGATTCTCTCTTCTGAGGGTGTACTATAGAGATATAGAGGAACAGGATCCTCTCTTCTGAGGGTGTACTATAGAGATATAGGGGGGCAGGATCCTCTCTTCTGAGGGTATACTATAGAGATATAGAGGAGCAGGATGATCTCTTCTGAGGGTGTACTATAGAGATATAGAGGAGCAGGATGAACTCTTCTGAGGGTGTACTATAGAGATATAGAGGAGCAGGATCCTCTCTTCTGGGGGTGTACTATAGAGATATAGAGGAGCAGGATCTTCTCTTCTGAGGGTGTACTATAGAGATATAGGGGAGCAGGATCCTCTCTTCTGAGGGTGTACTATAGAGATATAGGGAGCAGGATCCTCTCTTCTGAGGATGTACTATAGAGATATAGAGGAGCAGGATCCTCTCTTCTGAGGGTGTACTATAGAGATATAGAGGAGCAGGATCCTCTCTTCCGAGGGTATACTATAGAGATATAGGGGAGCAGGATCCTCTCTTCTGAGGGTGTACTATAGAGATATAGGGGAGCAGGATCCTCTCTTCTGAGGGTGTACTATAGAGATATAGAGGAGCAGGATACTCTCTTATGAGGGTGTACCATAGAGATATAGAGGAGCAGGATCCTCTTTTCTGAGGGTGTACTATAGAGATATAGAGGAGCAGGATCCTCTCTTCTGAGGGTGTACTATAGAGATATAGAAGAGCAGGATCTTCTCTTCTGAGGGTGTACTATAGAGATATAGAGGAGCAGGATCCTCTCTTCTGAGGGTGTACTATAGAGATATAGTGGAGCAGGATCCTCTCTTCTGAGGGTGTACTATAGAGATATAGAGGAGCAGGATCCTCTCTTCTGAGGGTGTACTATAGAGATATAGAGGAGCAGGATCCTCTCTTCTGAAGGTGTAATATAGAGATATAGAGGAGCAGGATCCTCTCTTCTGAGGGTGTACTATAGAGATATAGAGGAACAGGATCCTCTCTTCTGAGGGTGTACTATAGAGATATAGGGGAGCAGGATCCTCTCTTCTGAGGGTGTACTATAGAGATATAGAGGAGCAGGATCCTCTCTTCTGAGGGTGTACTATAGAGATATAGAGGAGCAGGATCCTCTCTTCTGAGGATGTACTATAAAGATATAGATGAGCAGGATCCTCTCTTCTGAGGGTGTACTATAGAGATATAGAGGAGCAGGATCCTCTCTTCTGAGGGTGTACTATAGAGATATAGATGAGCAGGATCCTCTCTTCTGAGGGTGTAGTATAGAGATATAGAGGAGCAGGATCCTCTCTTCTGAGGGTGTAGTATAGAGATATAGAGGAGCAGGATCCTCTCTTCTGAGGGTGTACTATAGAGATATAGAGGAGCAGGATCCTCTCTACTGAGGGTGTACTATAGAGATATAGAGGAGCAGGATCCTCTCTTCTGAGGGTGTACTATAGAGATATAGAAGAGCAGGATCCTCTCTATTGAGGGTGTACTATAGAGATATAGAGGAGCAGGATCCTCTCTTCTGAGGGTGTACTATAGAGATATAGAAGAGCAGGATCCTCTCTTCTGAGGGTGTCCTATAGAGCTATAGAGGAACAGGATCCTCTCTTTTGAGGGTGTACTATAGAGATATAGTGGAGCAGGATCCTCTCTTCTGAGGGTGTACTATAGAGATATAAAGGAGCAGGATACTCTCTTCTGAGGGTGTACTATAGAGATATAGAGGAGCAGGATCCTCTTTTCTGAGGGTGTACTATAGAGATATAGAGGAGCAGGATCCTCTCTTCTGAGGGTGTAGTATAGAGATATAGAGGAGCAGGATCCTCTCTTTTGAGGGTGTACTATAGAGATATAGAGGAGCAGGATCTTCTCTTCTGAGGGTGTACTATAGAGATATAGAGGAGCAGGATACTCTCTTCTGAGGGTGTACTATAGAGATATAGAGGAGCAGGATCCTCTCTTCTGAGGGTGTACTATAGAGATATAGAGGAGCAGGATCTTCTCTTCTGAGGGTGTACTATAGAGATATAGAGGAGCAGGATCCTCTCTTCTGAGGGTGTACTATAGAGATATAGAGGAGCAGGATACTCTCTTCTGAGGGTGTACTATAGAGATATAGGGGAGCAGGATCCCCTCTTCTGAGGGTGTACTATAGAGATACAGAGGAGCAGGATCCTCTCTTCTGAGGGTGTACTATAGAGATATAGTGGAGCAGGATCCTCTCTTCCGAGGGTATACTATAGAGATATAGGGGAGCAGGATCTTCTCTTCTGAGGGTGTACTATAGAGATATAGGGGAGCAGGATCCTCTCTTCTGAGGGTGTACTATAGAGATATAGTGGAGCAGGATCCTCTCTTCTGAGGGTGTACTATAGAGACATAGAGGAGCAGGATCCTCTCTTCTGAGGGTGTACTATAGAGATATAGAGGAGCAGGATCCTCTCTTCTGAGGGTGTACTATAGAGATATAAAGGAGCAGGATCCTCTTTTCTGTGGGTGTAGTATAGAGATATAGGGGAGCAGGATCCTCTCTTCTGAGGGTGTACTATATAGATATAGAGGAGCAGGATTCTCTCTTCTGAGGGTGTACTATAGAGATATAGAGGAACAGGATCCTCTCTTCTGAGGGTGTACTATAGAGATATAGGGGGGCAGGATCCTCTCTTCTGAGGGTATACTATAGAGATATAGAGGAGCAGGATGATCTCTTCTGAGGGTGTACTATAGAGATATAGAGGAGCAGGATGAACTCTTCTGAGGGTGTACTATAGAGATATAGAGGAGCAGGATCCTCTCTTCTGGGGGTGTACTATAGAGATATAGAGGAGCAGGATCTTCTCTTCTGAGGGTGTACTATAGAGATATAGGGGAGCAGGATCCTCTCTTCTGAGGGTGTACTATAGAGATAAAGGGAGCAGGATCCTCTCTTCTGAGGATGTACTATAGAGATATAGAGGAGCAGGATCCTCTCTTCTGAGGGTGTACTATAGAGATATAGAGGAGCAGGATCCTCTCTTCCGAGGGTATACTATAGAGATATAGGGGAGCAGGATCCTCTCTTCTGAGGGTGTACTATAGAGATATAGGGGAGCAGGATCCTCTCTTCTGAGGGTGTACTATAGAGATATAGAGGAGCAGGATACTCTCTTATGAGGGTGTACCATAGAGATATAGAGGAGCAGGATCCTCTTTTCTGAGGGTGTACTATAGAGATATAGAGGAGCAGGATCCTCTCTTCTGAGGGTGTACTATAGAGATATAGAAGAGCAGGATCTTCTCTTCTGAGGGTGTACTATAGAGATATAGAGGAGCAGGATCCTCTCTTCTGAGGGTGTACTATAGAGATATAGTGGAGCAGGATCCTCTCTTCTGAGGGTGTACTATAGAGATATAGAGGAGCAGGATCCTCTCTTCTGAGGGTGTACTATAGAGATATAGAGGAGCAGGATCCTCTCTTCTGAAGGTGTAATATAGAGATATAGAGGAGCAGGATCCTCTCTTCTGAGGGTGTACTATAGAGATATAGAGGAACAGGATCCTCTCTTCTGAGGGTGTACTATAGAGATATAGGGGAGCAGGATCCTCTCTTCTGAGGGTGTACTATAGAGATATAGAGGAGCAGGATCCTCTCTTCTGAGGGTGTACTATAGAGATATAGAGGAGCAGGATCCTCTCTTCTGAGGATGTACTATAAAGATATAGATGAGCAGGATCCTCTCTTCTGAGGGTGTACTATAGAGATATAGAGGAGCAGGATCCTCTCTTCTGAGGGTGTACTATAGAGATATAGATGAGCAGGATCCTCTCTTCTGAGGGTGTAGTATAGAGATATAGAGGAGCAGGATCCTCTCTTCTGAGGGTGTAGTATAGAGATATAGAGGAGCAGGATCCTCTCTTCTGAGGGTGTACTATAGAGATATAGAGGAGCAGGATCCTCTCTACTGAGGGTGTACTATAGAGATATAGAGGAGCAGGATCCTCTCTTCTGAGGGTGTACTATAGAGATATAGAAGAGCAGGATCCTCTCTATTGAGGGTGTACTATAGAGATATAGAGGAGCAGGATCCTCTCTTCTGAGGGTGTACTATAGAGATATAGAAGAGCAGGATCCTCTCTTCTGAGGGTGTCCTATAGAGCTATAGAGGAACAGGATCCTCTCTTTTGAGGGTGTACTATAGAGATATAGTGGAGCAGGATCCTCTCTTCTGAGGGTGTACTATAGAGATATAAAGGAGCAGGATACTCTCTTCTGAGGGTGTACTATAGAGATATAGAGGAGCAGGATCCTCTTTTCTGAGGGTGTACTATAGAGATATAGAGGAGCAGGATCCTCTCTTCTGAGGGTGTAGTATAGAGATATAGAGGAGCAGGATCCTCTCTTTTGAGGGTGTACTATAGAGATATAGAGGAGCAGGATCTTCTCTTCTGAGGGTGTACTATAGAGATATAGAGGAGCAGGATACTCTCTTCTGAGGGTGTACTATAGAGATATAGAGGAGCAGGATCCTCTCTTCTGAGGGTGTACTATAGAGATATAGAGGAGCAGGATCTTCTCTTCTGAGGGTGTACTATAGAGATATAGAGGAGCAGGATCCTCTCTTCTGAGGGTGTACTATAGAGATATAGAGGAGCAGGATACTCTCTTCTGAGGGTGTACTATAGAGATATAGGGGAGCAGGATCCCCTCTTCTGAGGGTGTACTATAGAGATACAGAGGAGCAGGATCCTCTCTTCTGAGGGTGTACTATAGAGATATAGAGGAGCAGGATCCTCTCTTCCGAGGGTATACTATAGAGATATAGGGGAGCAGGATCTTCTCTTCTGAGGGTGTACTATAGAGATATAGGGGAGCAGGATCCTCTCTTCTGAGGGTGTACTATAGAGATATAGAGGAGCAGGATACTCTCTTCTGAGGGTGTACTATGGAGATATAGAGGAGCAGGATCCTCTTTTCTGAGGGTGTACTATAGAGATATAGAGGAGCAGGATCCTCTCTTCTGAGGGTGTACTATAGAGATATAGAGGAGCAGGATCTTCTCTTCTGAGGGTGTACTATAGAGATATAGAGGAGCAGGATCCTCTCTTCTGAGGGTGTACTATAGAGATATAGAGGAGCAGGATCCTCTCTTCTGAGGGTGTACTATAGAGATATAGGAGAGCTGGATCCTCTCTTCTGAGGGTGTACTATAGAGATATAGAGGAGCAGGATCCTCTCTTCTGAGGGTGTACTATAAAGATATAGGAGAGCTGGATCCTCTCTTCTGAGGGTGTACTATAGAGATATAGAGGAGCAGGATCCTCTCTTCTGAGGGTGTACTATAGAGATATAGAGGAGCAGGATCATCTCTTCTGAGGGTGTACTATAGAGATATAGAGGAGCAGGATCCTCTCTTCTGAGGGTGTACTATAGAGATATAGGGGAGCAGGATCCTCTCTCCTGAGGGTGTACCATAGAGATATAGAGGAGCTGGATCCTCTCTTCTGAGGGTGTACTATAGAGATATAGGGGGGCAGGATCCTCTCTTCTGAGGGTGTACTATAGAGCTATAGAGGGGCAGGATCCTCTCTTCTGAGGGTGTACTATAGAGATATAGAGGAGTAGGATCCTCCCTTCTGAGGGTGTACTATAGAGACATAGAGGAGCAGGATCCTCTCTTCTGAGAGTGTACTATAGAGATATAGAGGAGCAGGATCCTCTCTTCTGAGAGTGCACTATAGAGATATAGAGGAGCAGGATCCTCTCTTCTGAGGGTGTACTATAGAGATATAGAGGAGCAGGATCCTCTCTTCTGAGGGTGTACTATAGAGATATAGAGGAGCAGGATCCTCTCTTCTGAGGGTGTACTACAGAGATATAGAGAAGCAGGATCCTCTCTTCTGAGGGTGTACTATAGAGATATAGAGGAACAGGATCCTCTCTTCTGAGGGTGTACTATAGAGATATAGAGGAGCAGGATCCTCTCTTCTGAGGGTGTATTATAGAGATATAGAGGGGCAGGATCTTCTCTTCTGAGGGTGTACTATAGAGATATAGGGGAGCAGGATCCTCTCTTCTGAGGGTGTACTATAGAGATATAGAGGAGCAGGATCTTCTCTTCTGAGGGTGTACTATAGAGATATAGTGGAGCAGGATCCTCTCTTCTGAGGGTGTACTATAGAGATATAGGGGAGCAGGATCCTCTCTTCTGAGGGTGTACTATAGAGATATAGTGGAGCACGATCCTCTCTTCTGAGGGTGTACTATAGAGACATAGAGGAGCAGGATCCTCTCTTCTGAGGGTGTACTATAGAGATATAGAGGAGCAGGATCCTCTCTTCGGAGGGTGTACTATAGAGATATAAAGGAGCAGGATCCTCTCTTCTGTGGGTGTACTATAGAGATATAGGGGAGCAGGATCCTCTCTTCTGAGGGTGTAATATATAGATATAGAGGAGCAGGATCCTCTCTTCTGAGGGTGTACTATAGAGATATAGGGGAGCAGGATCCTCTCTTCTGAGGGTGTACTATAGAGATATAGAGGAGCAGGATCCTCTCTTCTGAGGGTGTACTATAGAGATATAGAGGAGCAGGATCCTCTCTTCTGAGGGTGTACTATAGAGATATAGAGGAGCAGGATCCTCTCTTCTGAGGGTGTACTATAGAGATATAGAGGAGCAGGATCCTCTCTTCTGAGGGTGTACTATGGAGATATAGAGGAGCAGGATCCTCTCTTCTGAGGGTGTACTATAGAGATATAAAGGAGCAGGATAATCTCTTCTGAGGGTGTACTATAGAGATATAGAGGAGCAGGATCCTCTCTTCTGAGGGTGTACTATAGAGATATAGAGGAGCAGGATCCTCTCTTCTGAGGGTGTACTATAGAGATATAGAGGAGCAGGATCCTCTCTTCTGAGGTTGTACTATAAAGATATATATGAGCAGGATCCTCTCTTCTGAGGGTGTACTATAGAGATATAGAGGAGCAGGATCCTCTCTTCTGAGGGTGTACTATTGAGATATAGATGAGCAGGATCCTCTCTTCTGAGGGTGTAGTATAGAGATATAGAGGAGCAGGATCCTCTCTTCTGAGGGTGTAGTATAGAGATATAGAGGAGCAGGATCCTCTCTTCTGAGGGTGTACTATAGAGATATAGAGGAGCAGGATCCTCTCTTCTGAGGGTGTACTATAGAGATATAGAGGAGCAGGATCCTCTCTTCTGAGGGTGTACTATAGAGATATAGAGGAGCAGGATCCTCTCTTCTGAGGTTGTACTATAAAGATATAGATGAGCAGGATCCTCTCTTCTGAGGGTGTACTATAGAGATATAGAGGAGCAGGATCCTCTCTTCTGAGGGTGTACTATAGAGATATAGATGAGCAGGATCCTCTCTTCTGAGGGTGTAGTATAGAGATATAGAGGAGCAGGATCCTCTCTTCTGAGGGTGTACTATAGAGATATAGAGGAGCAGGATCCTCTCTACTGAGGGTGTACTATAGAGATATAGAGGAGCAGGATCCTCTCTTCTGAGGGTGTACTATAGAGATATAGAAGAGCAGGATCCTCTCTTCTGAGGGTGTACTATAGAGATATAGAGGAGCAGGATCCTCTCTTCTGAGGGTGTACTATAGAGATATAGAAGAGCAGGATCCTCTCTTCTGAGGGTGTACTATAGAGATATAGAAGAGCAGGATCCTCTCTTCTGAGGGTGTCCTATAGAGCTATAGAGGAACAGGATCCTCTCTTTTGAGGGTGTACTATAGAGATATAGTGGAGCAGAATCCTCTCTTCTGAGGGTGTACTATAGAGATATAGGGGAGCAGGATCCTCTCTTCTGAGGGTGTACTATAGAGATATAGGGGAGCAGGATCCTCTCTTCTGAGGGTGTACTATAGAGATATAGAGGAGCAGGATCCTCTCTTCTGTGGGTGTACTATAGAGATATAGAGGAGCAGGATCCTCTCTTCTGAGGGTGTACTATAGAGATATAGAGAAGCAGGATCCTCTCTTCTGAGGGTGTACTATAGAGATATAGGGGAGCAGGATCCTCTCTTCTGAGGGTGTACTATATAGATATAGAGGAGCAGGATCTTCTCTACTGAGGGTGTACTATAGAGATATAGAGGAGCAGGATCCTCTCTTCTGAGGGTGTACTATAGAGATATAGGGGAGCAGGATCCTCTCTTCTGAGGGTGTACTATAGAGATATAGAGGAGCAGGATCCTCTCTTCTGAGGGTGTACTATAGAGATATAGAGGAGCAGGATCCTCTCTTCTGAGGGTGTACTATAGAGATATAGCGGAGCAGGATCCTCTCTTCTGAGGGTGTACTATAGAGATATAGAGGAGCAGGATCCTCTCTTCTGAGGGTGTACTATAGAGATATAGAGGAGCAGGATCCTCTCTTCTGAGGGTGTACTATAGAGATATAGGGGAGCAGGATCCTCTCTTCTGAGGGTGTACTATAGAGATATAGAGGAGCAGGATCTTATCTTCTGAGGGTGTACTATAGAGATATAGAGGAGCAGGATCCTCTCTTCTGAGGGTGTACTATAGAGATATAGGGGAGCAGGATCCTCTCTTCAGAGAGTGTACTATAGAGATATAGCGGAGCAGGATCCTCTCTTCTGAGGGTGTACTATAGAGATATAGAGGAGCAGGATCCTCTCTTTTGAGGGTGTACTATAGAGATATAGGGGAGCAGGATCCTCTCTTCTGAGGGTGTACTATAGAGATATAGAGGAGCAGGATCCTCTCTTCTGAGGGTGTACTATAGAGATATAGCGGAGCAGGATCCTCTCTTCTGAGGGTGTACTATAGAGATATAGAGGAGCAGGATCCTCTCTTCTGAGGGTGTACTATAGAGATATAGAGGAGCAGGATCCTCTCTTCTGAGGGTGTACTATAGAGATATAGAGGAGCAGGATCTTATCTTCTGAGGGTGTACTATAGAGATATAGCGGAGCAGGATCCTCTCTTCTGAAGGTGTACTATAGAGATATAGCGGAGCAGGATCCTCTCTTCTGAGGGTGTACTATAGAGATATAGGGGAGCAAGATCATCTCTTCTGAGGGTGTAATCTGGTTATAAACTCTACCCTTGACAATGTTGCAAATTGAGGTAACATGGTTACATAGAAACCATAACCCAAGGACAAATTTCTAAGTTAGAATTTTCCGTCATGTGTGCCTCCAGTTGTTGCAGAACTACAACCCTCACCATGCCCGGACAGACATTTTGAGTCCACGCATACTGGGAGTTGTAGTTTTGCAACAGCTGGAGGCACCCAGGTTGGGAAAAACTGGAATAAGTTATCTGATAGTCGGATGAAATTTAACCAAAAGATTTTTCCTTACAATGTGCCCCCTGCTGGTTAGACCACCGTGAAAAAAAAATCTTACATCTGTACTAAAGGAATTCGGGTCACAGCTCCTGGATATACTAAACCAGAGGCAAACATGGGAGTGTTTGTTCCTGTGCAGCCGACCCCGGGATCTCACTACCAGGTCCTGACACCGGAGGAATCGATACAGTAAAACCAGATGAAGACGTGATGTGTAAATAAGATCTTCTCTCTAATTCCTCCCAGGAGTTGTCGTCCCTCCTCCATATGTAACACTAGGAGCACCGCGGCTCCTCACCCAACAAATTGGGATTTCCTTCATTATTAAGACTGAGGTGACTACAAGGACCCCGCAGCACATTACACCCAAGGAGACGTGAAGAATCATCATCATACAGAGAGAGAAAACATAAAGGAAATACTGACAGTGAATGATGAGAAAATGCAACATACAAACTGCAATAAAACATAAGAAAACTGTCAATACGAGAACATGCATTTAAAGGGGAACTCCATGGGATTTTTTTTTTTCTTTTAATCGGCTGGGGCCAGAAAGTTATACAGATCTGTAAATTATTTATTTATTATTTAGTTACAACCCAGATCTGCAGCTTGGCCACATGAATTGCTGCTTGCAGCTATTCTCATTATTATTATTATTATTATTATTATTATTAGCTATTTTAAATTTTTAATATTATTATTGCAGATAAATAACAGAATCAGGACAATTTTGTGCAACTTTTTTATTTTTTTATTTTATTTTTTTGAAGGTTAACACCTTAAGGACCCTTGACGTATGCGTACGTATGCCATGTTGTGTTTTTTTTTTGCTGTCCTGGAACCATAGTGGCTTCCTAAATGCGACATGCCCCTCAAAAACAATTTCAGCAAATTTTGCTTTTCAAAAGCCAAATGTGACTCCTCCTCTTCTGAGCATTGTAGTTAGCCTGCAAAGCATTTTATGTCCTAACATGGGGTATTTCCATACTCAGAAGAGATGGGGTTACAAATCTTGGGAGTCATTTTGTCCTATTATCCCTTGTAAAAATTTTTAATTTGAGGCAAAACTTTTTTGTGAAAAAAATAAATAAATAATTTTCACATCCAACTTTAACGAAAAGTCGCCAAACACCTGTGGGGTGTTAAGGCTCACTGGACCCCTTGGTACGTGCCTTGAGAGGTGTAGTTTCCAAAATAGTATGCCATGTGAGGTTTTTTTTGCTGTTCTGGCACCATAGGGGCTTCCGAAATGTAAAATGCCCCCCAAAAACCATTTCAGAAAAACTCAATCTCCAAAATCCCACTGTCGCTCCTTCCCTTCTGAGCCCTCTAGTGCACCCACCAAACACTTGACATACACATATGAGGTATTTTCTTACTCGAGAGAAATTGGGTTACACATTTTAGGAAGATTTCTCTTCTTTTACCCCTTGTAAAAATTCAATAACTGGGTCTACAAGAACATGCGAGTGTAAAAAAATTAAGATTTTGAATTTTCTCCTTCAATTTGCTGCTATTCCTGTGAAACACCTAAAGGGTTAACAAACTTTTTGAATGTAATTTTGAATACTTTGAGGGGTGCAGTTTTTATAATGGGGTAATTTGTGGGGTATTTCTAATATGAAGACCCTTCAAATCCACTTCAAAACTGAACTGGTCCCTGAAAAATTTTGATTTTGAAAATTTTGTGAAAAATTGGAAAATTGCTGCTGAACTTTGAAGCCCTCTGATGTCTTCCAAAAGTAAAAACTTGTCAACTTTATGATGGAAACATAAAGTAGACATATTGTATATGTGAATCAATATATAATTTATTTGGAATATTCATTTTCCTTATAAGCAGAGAGCTTCAAAGTTAAAAAAAATGCAAAATTTTTAATTTATTCATCAAATTTTTGAATTTTTCACCAAGAAATGATGCAAGTATTGACAAAATTTTACCACTAACATAAAGTAGAATATGTCACGAAAAAACTTTCTCGGAATCAGAATGAAAGGTAAAAGCATCCCAGAGTTATTAATGTTTAAAGTGACAGTGGTCAGATGTGCAAAAAATGGCCGGGTCCTACAGTGAAAATTGTCTGGGTCCTTAAGGGGTTAACTATGGATTGTAGAGGGGTCTTCACCAACCCATGGTCATCATACAGGGGGATAAAAGCATATTAAGAGCCAGTAATCTGAGCCTTCAGTTGTTGCAAAACTACAACTCCCAACATGCCCAGACAGCCAAAGGCTGTCTGGGCATGCTGGGAGTTGTAGTTTTGCAACAGCTGTTTCTCTCCAGCTACTGCATGGAATTTTCATCTTGGCTAATTTGGAAAGAAATTTAAAGGGGTACTTCGGAGCCCAGTGCCAAAAATGTATACAGATTTGTAAATTACTTCTATTTAAAAATCTTAATCCTTCCAGTACTTATCAGCTGCTGTATGCTCCACAAGAAGTTGTGTAGTCCTTTCCAGTCTGACCACAGTGCTCCCTGCTGACACTTCTGTCCATGTCAGGAACTGTCCAGAGCAGGATAGGTTTGCTATGGGGATTTGCTTCTAATCTGGACAGTTCCTAACATAGACAGAGGTGGCAGCAGAGAGCACTCTGGTCAGACATTAAAGAACCACACAACTTCCTGTGGAGCATACAGCAGCGGTGGTCACGTGCCTTGCTACTCTTCATTCATTCTCTATGGAACTGACGGACATGGGCGAGGAGGACCGCCAGTGGTCAGACTAAGGGGGGAATTTACCATTACAGCAGATTATTGCTCTGTGCAAAAGATTGCTCCACATAGTGCGGTTTTCACATATGTTGTCCAAAATGTATTATGTAATTTGCGCAAATGACAGAAAGCCCATGGATGGTGCAAAAATGGGTGAAAAGCCTGACTCACATTCGTACGCCAGCCAGTCACTGGACTACATGTGCGCAAAATTTGAAAAAAATTGTGATAAACTTAGTGCAACCAGTGCATCTTATAACCATTCCCCCTTGAAGCGCACAACAAGAAGAAACATAATGAAGATAGCGCAAAAAAAAGGGGCAAAAAAAAAGGTAATAAATTATGTACAAAGCGCAAAATAAAGACCCATGGGGGGGATATATCGACAATCGCGCACCTGCAAAATTGTGTGTGTGCAGTGTGTTTTCATTTTGCGCACTGATTTGCCCAAAAATGATCTAATTTTGTACTCTTTTTATGTTGTCTGCGCTAGCTTTGTCATATCCAGGGGGCGTGGTTAGCAGATGATTGCCCTGAATTTTATCACTTGCGCAAAAATAATTTTTGTGCAAGTTTTTGTGCAAATGCCCTCAAGTGACTGGCTGGCGTAGAAATGTGTGTAAGCTTTTCACCCTTTGTTGTTCAATCCAGGCAGGGCCGGTTCTGCCTATAGGCAAAATAGGCAGCCGCCTAGAGTGCCCTCTTGATGGGGGCGCCACTCTGCCCGCTGTAAGAAAGTTAGTAGCCTACAAGCATTCCAAGCACCCGCCGCGCATTCAAAGCCCCTGCCCATCAAGGCATCAAAGGGCGGAGCCAATGGGCGGGGTTAAGGGGTGGCAAAATTAGCCGGGGTTTCCTGTCATTCGCAAAAAATTTATGAAATGATGTTCGTGACATAATACACTTTGCGCAGCAACTGGAAAAACCGCACAATTGCGCAGCATGCTTAGCATTGTCCAAAAATCTCCTCTTACAATAAATCCCTCTGCAGCACAGGTGCTGCGTAGGGATTTATCATAAGCGCAGATTTTTGCACAATTTTGCAGGCCGGTTGATGAATCCCTCCCTTAGGGCCTTAATATTATTGGAGTTCTTGTTAAATTTTGATTTAGGAGAAGAAAAAAAAAAAGGAAAAACTGCGTTATTGAAGGGTTAAAGTCTATTTTGAAAAATTCGATGTAAAAATAATGCCGAAACCTCCTTATCTCTATTGGATATTGGATTTCTCCATTCTGCAGCGGGAAGGTCACATGACCGCTCCTTTGCTCAGAAATCGATTCGGTACAGTCCTGCATGTGTGGATGATCAGCGTCAGGGTTCACATGATTCACTGATCAGAGATAATCCGCCATAATCTGGGATCGGGAGCTGCAGGTCCGCGTCTATAATGTTCTGCAGAAAGTGTTAATTCATGATCTGGAGAATAAAATGATCAAACACCTAACTCAGTGTTTCCCAACCAGGGTACCTCCAGCTGTTGCAAAACTCCAACTCCCAGCATGCCCAGACAGCCAACGGCTGTCCGGGCATGCTGAGAGTTGTAGTTTTGCAACAGCTGGAGGCACACTGGTTTTTAAATACTGCTATTGAAAGCGGTCAACGGTCATATTACAGTGTCAGCTCTGCTGCATCAGCATTTTATCGGCTGCTTCACTTTAAGGCTTTATTATTATTTATTTTATTATTATTTATATTTCTCGCAGAGAGCTGTGATTGGCCAGATGGTTCCAGCCAATCACAGCTCTCTGCGGGAAATATGAATAATAGGTATATATATATACGGCATATACTCATACTACATTGGGACCAGAGAAGAACGGCCGACCGCATCTATACATTATACAGGACTCCCCATGCTTCACTCCCCTGTGATGTACCGTGTATTTTTACTTTCACTTTTAAATTCCCAACTGGGAGCCCTGATTGGCCACCACCGAGGAGCCATTAAGGGCTCCCGGTGGGGTTTTTAAACTACTAATTAGTCCCCAAAATGTATGCCCCCCCCATGCATACTTATAATAATACATTGGCCCCAGTGTGTTTATAATAAATCATTGGCCCCAGTGTATATATAATAATTCATTGGCCCCAGTGTGTATATAATAATTCATTGGCCCCAGTGTGTATATAATAATTCATTGGCCCCAGTGTGTTTATAATAAATCATTGGCCCCAGTGTATATATAATAATTCATTGGGCCCAGTGTGTATATAATAATTCATTGGCCCCAGTGTGTATATAATAATTCATTGGCCCCAGTGTGTATATAATAATTCATTGGCCCCAGTGTGTATATAATAATTCATTGGCCCCAGTGTATATATAATAATTCATTGGCCCCAGTGTGTTTATAATAATTCATTGGCCCCAGTGTGTATATAATAATTCATTGGCCCCAGTGTGTTTATAATAAATCATTGGCCCCAGTGTGTATATAATAATTCATTGGCCCCAGTGTGTATATAATAATTCATTGGCCCCAGTGTGTATATAATAATACATTGGCCCCAGTGTGTTTATAATAATTCATTGGCCCCAGTGTGTATATAATAATTCATTGGCCCCAGTGTGTATATAATAATTCATTGGCCCCAGTGTGTATATAATAATTCATTGGCCCCAGTGTGTATATAATAATTCATTGGCCCCAGTGTGTATATAATAATTCATTGGCCCCAGTGTGTATATAATAATTCATTGGCCCCAGTGTGTATATAATAATACATTGGCCCCAGTGTGTATATAATAATTCATTGGCCCCAGTGTGTATATAATAATTAATTGGCCCCAGTGTGTATATAATAATTCATTGGCCCCAGTGTGTATATAATAATTCATTGGCCCCAGTGTGTATATAATAATTCATTGGCCCCAGTGTGTTTATAATAATTCATTGGCCCCAGTGTATATATAATAATTCATTGGCCCCAGTGTGTTTATAATAAATCATTATCCCCAGTGTGTTTATAATAAATCATTGGCCCCAGTGTGTTTATAATAATTCATTGGCCCCAGTGTGTTTATAATAATACATTGGCCCCAGTGTGTTTATAATAATACATTGGCCCCAGTGTGTTTATAATAATTCATTGGCCCCAGTGTGTTTATAATAATACATTGGCCCCAGTGTGTATATAATAATTCATTGGCCCCAGTGTGTATATAATAATACATTGGCCCCAGTGTGTTTATAATAATACATTGGCCCCAGTGTGTTTATAATAATTCATTGGCCCCAGTGTGTTTATAATAATACATTGGCCCCAGTGTGTATATAATAATACATTGGCCCCAGTGTGTATATAATAATTCATTGGCCCCAGTGTGTATATAATAATTCATTGGCCCCAGTGTGTTTATAATAATACATTGGCCCCAGTGTGTTTATAATAATTCATTGGCCCCAGTGTGTATATAATAATTCATTGGCCCCAGTGTGTATATAATAATACATTGGCCCCAGTGTGTTTATAATAATTAATTGGCCCCAGTGTGTATAATAATTCATTGGCCCCAGTGTGTATATAATAATTCATTGGCCCCAGTGTATATATAATAAATCATTGGCCCCAGTGTGTATATAATAATTAATTGGCCCCAGTGTGTATATAATAATACATTGGCCCCAGTGTGTATATAATAATTCATTGGCCCCAGTGTATTTATAATAATTCATTGGCCCCAGTGTGTATATAATAATACATTGGCCCCAGTGTGTATATAATAATTCATTGGCCCCAGTGTGTATATAATAATACATTGGCCCCAGTGTGTATATAATAATACATTGGCCCCAGTGTGTTTATAATAATTCATTGGCCCCAGTGTGTTTATAATAATTCATTGGCCCCAGTGTGTTTATAATAATTCATTGGCCCCAGTGTGTTTATAATAATTCATTGGCCCCAGTGTGTATATAATAATTCATTGGCCCCAGTGTGTATATAATAATTCATTAGCCCCAGTGTGTATATAATAATACATTGGCCCCAGTGTGTATATAATAATTCATTAGCCCCAGTGTGTATATAATAATTCATTGGCCCCAGTGTGTATATAATAATACATTGGCCCCAGTGTGTATATAATAATTCATTGGCCCCAGTGTATATATAATAATACATTGGCCCCAGTGTGTATATAATAATTCATTGGCCCCAGTGTATATATAATAATTCATTGGCCCCAGTGTATATATAATAATACATTGGCCCCAGTGTGTATATAATAATACATTGGCCCCAGTGTATATATAATAATACATTGGCCCCAGTGTGTATATAATAAATCATTGGCCCCAGTGTGTTTATAATAATTCATTAGCCCCAGTGTGTATATAATAATTCATTAGCCCCAGTGTGTATATAATAATTCATTGGCCCCAGTGTATATATAATAATACATTGGCCCCAGTGTGTATATAATAATTCATTGGCCCCAGTGTATATATAATAATACATTGGCCCCAGTGTGTATATAATAATTCATTGGCCCCAGTGTATATATAATAATTCATTGGCCCCAGTGTGTATATAATAATACATTGGCCCCAGTGTATATATAATAATTCATTGGCCCCAGTGTATATATAATAATACATTGGCCCCAGTGTATATATAATAATTCATTGGCCCCAGTGTATATATAATAATACATTGGCCCCAGTGTGTATATAATAATACATTGGCCCCAGTGTATATATAATAATGCATTGGCTCCAGTGTGTTTATAATAATACATTGGCCCCAGTGTGTTTATAATAATTAATTGGCCCCAGTGTATATATAATAATTCATTGGCCCCAGTGTATATATAATAATTCATTAGCCCCAGTGTGTATATAATAATTCATTGGCCCCAGTGTATTTATAATAATTCATTGGCCCCAGTATGTATATAATAATTCATTGGCCCCAGTGTGTTTATAATAATTCATTGGCCCCAGTGTGTTTATAATAATTCATTGGCCCCAGTGTATATATAATAATTCATTGGCCCCAGTGTGTATATAATAATACATTGGCCCCAGTGTATATATAATAATTCATTGGCCCCAGTGTGTTTATAATAATACATTGGCCCCAGTGTATATATAATAATTCATTGGCCCCAGTGTGTATAATAATTCATTGGCCCCAGTGTGTATATAATAATTCATTGGCCCCAGTGTGTATAATAATTCATTGGCCCCAGTGTATATATAATAATTCATTGGCCCCAGTGTGTATAATAATTCATTGGCCCCAGTGTGTATATAATAATTCATTGGCCCCAGTGTGTTTATAATAATACATTGGCCCCAGTGTATATATAATAATTCATTGGCCCCAGTGTGTATATAATAATACATTGGCCCCAGTGTATTTATAATAATTCATTGGCCCCAGTGTGTATATAATAATACATTAGCCCCAGTGTGTATATAATAATTCATTGGCCCCAGTGTGTATATAATAATTCATTGGCCCCAGTGTGTATATAATAATACATTGGCCCCAGTGTATTTATAATAATTCATTGGCCCCAGTGTGTATATAATAATACATTGGCCCCAGTGTGTATATAATAATTCATTGGCCCCAGTGTGTTTATAATAAATCATTGGCCCCAGTGTGTTTATAATAAATCATTGGCCCCAGTGTGTTTATAATAAATCATTGGCCCCAGTGTGTTTATAATAATTCATTGGCCCCAGTGTGTATATAATAAATCATTGGCCCCAGTGTGTTTATAATAATTCATTGGCCCCAGTGTGTATATAATAAATCATTGGCCCCAGTGTGTTTATAATAATTCATTGGCCCCAGTGTGTTTATAATAATACATTGGCCCCAGTGTGTATATAATAATTCATTGGCCCCATTGTGTATATAATAATACATTGGCCCCAGTGTGTATATAATAATTCATTGGCCCCAGTGTGTATATAATAATTCATTGGCCCCAGTGTGTTTATAATAATTCATTGGCCCCAGTGTATATATAATAATTCATTGGCCCCAGTGTATATATAATAAATCATTGGCCCCAGTGTGTATATAATAATTAATTGGCCCCAGTGTGTATATAATAATACATTGGCCCCAGTGTGTATATAATAATTCATTGGCCCCAGTGTATTTATAATAATTCATTGGCCCCAGTGTGTATATAATAATTCATTGGCCCCAGTGTATATATAATAAATCATTGGCCCCAGTGTGTTTATAATAATTAATTGGCCCCAGTGTGTATATAATAATACATTGGCCCCAGTGTATTTATAATAATTCATTGGCCCCAGTGTGTATATAATAATACATTGGCCCCAGTGTGTATATAATAATACATTGGCCCCAGTGTGTATATAATAATTCATTGGCCCCAGTGTATATATAATAATTCATTGGCCCCAGTGTATATATAATAAATCATTGGCCCCAGTGTGTATATAATAATTAATTGGCCCCAGTGTGTATATAATAATACATTGGCCCCAGTGTGTATATAATAATTCATTGGCCCCAGTGTGTATATAATAATACATTGGCCCCAGTGTGTATATAATAATTCATTGGCCCTAGTGTGTTTATAATAATTCATTGGCCCCAGTGTATATATAATAATTCATTGGCCCCAGTGTATATATAATAAATCATTGGCCCCAGTGTGTATATAATAATTCATTGGCCCCAGTGTGTATATAATAATACATTGGCCCCAGTGTGTATATAATAATTCATTGGCCCCAGTGTATTTATAATAATTCATTGGCCCCAGTGTGTATATAATAATTCATTGGCCCCAGTGTATATATAATAAATCATTGGCCCCAGTGTGTATATAATAATTAATTGGCCCCAGTGTGTATATAATAATACATTGGCCCCAGTGTGTATATAATAATTCATTGGCCCCAGTGTATTTATAATAATTCATTGGCCCCAGTGTGTATATAATAATACATTGGCCCCAGTGTGTATATAATAATACATTGGCCCCAGTGTGTATATAATAATTCATTGGCCCCAGTGTATATATAATAATTCATTGGCCCCAGTGTATATATAATAAATCATTAGCCCCAGTGTGTATATAATAATTAATTGGCCCCAGTGTGTATATAATAATACATTGGCCCCAGTGTGTATATAATAATTCATTGGCCCCAGTGTATTTATAATAATTCATTGGCCCCAGTGTGTATATAATAATACATTGGCCCCAGTGTGTATATAATAATTCATTGGCCCCAGTGTGTATATAATAATACATTGGCCCCAGTGTATTTATAATAATTCATTGGCCCCAGTGTGTATATAATAATACATTGGCCCCAGTGTGTTTATAATAAATCATTGGCCCCAGTGTGTTTATAATAATTCATTGGTCCCAGTGTGTTTATAATAATTCATTGGTCCCAGTGTGTTTATAATAATTCATTGGTCCCAGTGTGTTTATAATAATTCATTGGCCCCAGTGTGTATATAATAATTCATTGGTCCCAGTGTGTTTATAATAATGTATTGGTCCCAGTGTGTTTATAATAATTCATTGGCCCCAGTGTGTATATAATAATACATTGGCCCCAGTGTGTATATAATAATTCATTGGCCCCAGTGTGTTTATAATAAATCATTGGCCCCAGTGTGTTTATAATAATTAATCGGCCCCAGTGTGTATATAATAATACATTGGCCCCAGTGTGTATATAATAATTCATTGGCCCCAGTGTGTATATAATAATTCATTGGCCCCAGTGTGTTTATAATAATTCATTGGCCCCAGTGTGTTTATAATAATTCATTTGCCCCAGTGTGTATATAATAATACATTGGCCCCAGTGTGTTTATAATAATTCATTGGCCCCAGTGTGTATATAATAATTCATTGGCCCCAGTGTGTATATAATAATTCATTGGCCCCAGTGTATATATAATAATTCATTGGCCCCAGTGTGTATATAATAATTCATTGGCCCCAGTGTGTATATAATAATTCATTGGCCCCAGTGTATATAATAATTCATTGGCCCCAGTGTGTATATAATAATTCATTAGCCCCAGTGTGTATATAATAATACATTGGCCCCAGTGTATATATAATAATACATTGGCCCCAGTGTGTATATAATAAATCATTGGCCCCAGTGTGTTTATAATAATTCATTAGCCCCAGTGTGTATATAATAATTCATTAGCCCCAGTGTGTATATAATAATTCATTGGCCCCAGTGTATATATAATAATACATTGGCCCCAGTGTGTATATAATAATTCATTGGCCCCAGTGTATATATAATAATACATTGGCCCCAGTGTGTATATAATAATTCATTGGCCCCAGTGTATATATAATAATTCATTGGCCCCAGTGTGTATATAATAATACATTGGCCCCAGTGTATATATAATAATTCATTGGCCCCAGTGTATATATAATAATACATTGGCCCCAGTGTATATATAATAATTCATTGGCCCCAGTGTATATATAATAATACATTGGCCCCAGTGTGTATATAATAATACATTGGCCCCAGTGTATATATAATAATGCATTGGCTCCAGTGTGTTTATAATAATACATTGGCCCCAGTGTGTTTATAATAATTAATTGGCCCCAGTGTGTATATAATAATACATTGGCCCCAGTGTATATATAATAATTCATTAGCCCCAGTGTGTATATAATAATTCATTGGCCCCAGTGTATTTATAATAATTCATTGGCCCCAGTATGTATATAATAATTCATTGGCCCCAGTGTGTTTATAATAATTCATTGGCCCCAGTGTGTTTATAATAATTCATTGGCCCCAGTGTATATATAATAATTCATTGGCCCCAGTGTGTATATAATAATACATTGGCCCCAGTGTATATATAATAATTCATTGGCCCCAGTGTGTTTATAATAATACATTGGCCCCAGTGTATATATAATAATTCATTGGCCCCAGTGTGTATAATAATTCATTGGCCCCAGTGTGTATATAATAATTCATTGGCCCCAGTGTGTATAATAATTCATTGGCCCCAGTGTATATATAATAATTCATTGGCCCCAGTGTGTATAATAATTCATTGGCCCCAGTGTGTATATAATAATTCATTGGCCCCAGTGTGTTTATAATAATACATTGGCCCCAGTGTATATATAATAATTCATTGGCCCCAGTGTGTATATAATAATACATTGGCCCCAGTGTATTTATAATAATTCATTGGCCCCAGTGTGTATATAATAATACATTAGCCCCAGTGTGTATATAATAATTCATTGGCCCCAGTGTGTATATAATAATTCATTGGCCCCAGTGTGTATATAATAATACATTGGCCCCAGTGTATTTATAATAATTCATTGGCCCCAGTGTGTATATAATAATACATTGGCCCCAGTGTGTATATAATAATTCATTGGCCCCAGTGTGTTTATAATAAATCATTGGCCCCAGTGTGTTTATAATAAATCATTGGCCCCAGTGTGTTTATAATAAATCATTGGCCCCAGTGTGTTTATAATAATTCATTGGCCCCAGTGTGTATATAATAAATCATTGGCCCCAGTGTGTTTATAATAATTCATTGGCCCCAGTGTGTTTATAATAATACATTGGCCCCAGTGTGTATATAATAATTCATTGGCCCCATTGTGTATATAATAATACATTGGCCCCAGTGTGTATATAATAATTCATTGGCCCCAGTGTGTATATAATAATTCATTGGCCCCAGTGTGTTTATAATAATTCATTGGCCCCAGTGTATATATAATAATTCATTGGCCCCAGTGTATATATAATAAATCATTGGCCCCAGTGTGTATATAATAATTAATTGGCCCCAGTGTGTATATAATAATACATTGGCCCCAGTGTGTATATAATAATTCATTGGCCCCAGTGTATTTATAATAATTCATTGGCCCCAGTGTGTATATAATAATTCATTGGCCCCAGTGTATATATAATAAATCATTGGCCCCAGTGTGTTTATAATAATTAATTGGCCCCAGTGTGTATATAATAATACATTGGCCCCAGTGTATTTATAATAATTCATTGGCCCCAGTGTGTATATAATAATACATTGGCCCCAGTGTGTATATAATAATACATTGGCCCCAGTGTGTATATAATAATTCATTGGCCCCAGTGTATATATAATAATTCATTGGCCCCAGTGTATATATAATAAATCATTGGCCCCAGTGTGTATATAATAATTAATTGGCCCCAGTGTGTATATAATAATACATTGGCCCCAGTGTGTATATAATAATTCATTGGCCCCAGTGTGTATATAATAATACATTGGCCCCAGTGTGTATATAATAATTCATTGGCCCTAGTGTGTTTATAATAATTCATTGGCCCCAGTGTATATATAATAATTCATTGGCCCCAGTGTATATATAATAAATCATTGGCCCCAGTGTGTATATAATAATTCATTGGCCCCAGTGTGTATATAATAATACATTGGCCCCAGTGTGTATATAATAATTCATTGGCCCCAGTGTATTTATAATAATTCATTGGCCCCAGTGTGTATATAATAATTCATTGGCCCCAGTGTATATATAATAAATCATTGGCCCCAGTGTGTATATAATAATTAATTGGCCCCAGTGTGTATATAATAATACATTGGCCCCAGTGTGTATATAATAATTCATTGGCCCCAGTGTATTTATAATAATTCATTGGCCCCAGTGTGTATATAATAATACATTGGCCCCAGTGTGTATATAATAATACATTGGCCCCAGTGTGTATATAATAATTCATTGGCCCCAGTGTATATATAATAATTCATTGGCCCCAGTGTATATATAATAAATCATTGGCCCCAGTGTGTATATAATAATTAATTGGCCCCAGTGTGTATATAATAATACATTGGCCCCAGTGTGTATATAATAATTCATTGGCCCCAGTGTATTTATAATAATTCATTGGCCCCAGTGTGTATATAATAATACATTGGCCCCAGTGTGTATATAATAATTCATTGGCCCCAGTGTGTATATAATAATACATTGGCCCCAGTGTATTTATAATAATTCATTGGCCCCAGTGTGTATATAATAATACATTGGCCCCAGTGTGTTTATAATAAATCATTGGCCCCAGTGTGTTTATAATAAATCATTGGCCCCAGTGTGTTTATAATAATTAATCGGCCCCAGTGTGTATATAATAATACATTGGCCCCAGTGTGTATATAATAATTCATTGGCCCCAGTGTGTATATAATAATTCATTGGCCCCAGTGTATATAATAATTCATTGGCCCCAGTGTGTATATAATAATACATTGGCCCCTGTGTGTATATAATAATACATTGGCCCCAGTGTGTTTATAATAATTCATTGGCCCCAGTGTGTTTATAATAATTCATTTGCCCCAGTGTGTATATAATAATACATTGGCCCCAGTGTGTTTATAATAATTCATTGGCCCCAGTGTGTATATAATAATTCATTGGCCCCAGTGTGTATATAATAATTCATTGGCCCCAGTGTATATATAATAATTCATTGGCCCCAGTGTGTATATAATAATTCATTGGCCCCAGTGTGTATATAATAATTCATTGGCCCCAGTGTATATAATAATTCATTGGCCCCAGTGTGTATATAATAATTCATTAGCCCCAGTGTGTATATAATAATACATTGGCCCCAGTGTGTATATAATAATACATTGGCCCCAGTGTGTATATAATAATTCATTGGCCCCAGTGTGTATATAATAATACATTGGCCCCAGTGTATATATAATAATTCATTAGCCCCAGTGTGTATATAATAATACATTGGCCCCAGTGTGTATATAATAATACATTGGCCCCAGTGTGTATATAATAATTCATTGGCCCCAGTGTGTATATAATAATTCATTAGCCCCAGTGTGAATATAATAATACATTGGCCCCAGTGTGTATATAATAATACATTGGCCCCAGTGTGTATATAATAATACATTGGCCCCAGTGTGTATATAATAATTCATTGGCCCCAGTGTGTATATAATAATTCATTGGCCCCAGTGTGTTTATAATAATTCATTGGCCGCAGTGTATATATAATAATTCATTAGCCCCAGTGTGTATATAATAATTCATTGGTCCCAGTGTGTATATAATAATTCATTGGCCCCAGTGTGTATATAATAATACATTGGCCCCAGTGTGTATATAATAATTCATTAGCCCCAGTGTGTATATAATAATTCATTGGCCCCAGTGTGTATATAATAATTCATTGGCCCCAGTGTGTATATAATAATTCATTGGCCCCAGTGTATATATAATAATTCATTGGCCCCAGTGTGTATATAATAATTCATTGGCCCCAGTGTGTATATAATAATACATTGGCCCCAGTGTGTATATAATAATTCATTGGCCCCAGTGTATATATAATAATACATTGGCCCCAGTGTGTATATAATAATTCATTGGCCCCAGTGTATATATAATAATTCATTGGCCCCAGTGTATATATAATAATTCATTGGCCCCAGTGTATATATAATAATTCATTGGCCCCAGTGTGTATATAATAATTCATTGGCCCCAGTGTATATATAATAATTCATTGGCCCCAGTGTGTATATAATAATTCATTGGCCCCAGTGTGTATATAATAATACATTGGCCCCAGTGTGTATATAATAATTCATTGGCCCCAGTGTATATATAATAATTCATTGGCCCCAGTGTGTTTATAATAATGCATTGGCCCCAGTGTGTATATAATAATACATTGGCCCCAGTGTATATATAATAATTCATTGGCCCCAGTGTGTTTATAATAATTAATTGGCCCCAGTGTGTATATAATAATACATTGGCCCCAGTGTGTTTATAATAATTCATTAGCCCCAGTGTGTATATAATAATTCATTGGCCCCAGTGTGTTTATAATAATTCATTGGCCCCAGTGTGTTTATAATAATACATTGGCCCCAGTGTATATATAATAATTCATTGGCCCCAGTGTGTATATAATAATACATTGGCCCTAGTGTGTATATATAATTCATTGGCCCCAGTGTGTATATAATAATACATTGGCCCCAGTGTATTTATAATAATTCATTGGCCCCAGTGTGTATATAATAATACATTGGCCCCAGTGTGTATATAATAATTCATTGGCCCCAGTGTGTATATAATAATACATTGGCCCCAGTGTATTTATAATAATTCATTGGCCCCAGTGTGTATATAATAATACATTGGCCCCAGTGTGTTTATAATAAATCATTGGCCCCAGTGTGTTTATAATAAATCATTGGCCCCAGTGTGTTTATAATAATTCATTGGCCCCAGTGTGTTTATAATAATTCATTGGCCCCAGTGTGTATATAATAATTCATTGGCCCCAGTGTATATATAATAATTCATTGGCCCCAGTGTGTATATAATAATTCATTAGCCCCAGTGTGTATATAATAATACATTGGCCCCAGTGTGTATATAATAATTCATTGGCCCCAGTGTGTATATAATAATACATTGGCCCCAGTGTATATATAATAATTCATTGGCCCCAGTGTGTTTATAATAATACATTGGCCCCAGTGTGTATATAATAATTCATTAGCCCCAGTGTGTATATAATAATACATTGGCCCCAGTGTGTATATAATAATTCATTAGCCCCAGTGTGTATATAATAATTCATTGGCCCCAGTGTGTATATAATAATACATTGGCCCCAGTGTGTATATAATAATTCATTGGCCCCAGTGTATATATAATAATACATTGGCCCCAGTGTGTATATAATAATTCATTGGCCCCAGTGTATATATAATAATTCATTGGCCCCAGTGTATATATAATAATACATTGGCCCCAGTGTGTATATAATAATACATTGGCCCCAGTGTATATATAATAATACATTGGCCCCAGTGTGTATATAATAAATCATTGGCCCCAGTGTGTTTATAATAATTCATTAGCCCCAGTGTGTATATAATAATTCATTAGCCCCAGTGTGTATATAATAATTCATTGGCCCCAGTGTATATATAATAATACATTGGCCCCAGTGTGTATATAATAATTCATTGGCCCCAGTGTATATATAATAATACATTGGCCCCAGTGTGTATATAATAATTCATTGGCCCCAGTGTATATATAATAATTCATTGGCCCCAGTGTGTATATAATAATACATTGGCCCCAGTGTATATATAATAATTCATTGGCCCCAGTGTGTTTATAATAATACATTGGCCCCAGTGTATATATAATAATTCATTGGCCCCAGTGTGTATAATAATTCATTGGCCCCAGTGTGTATATAATAATTCATTGGCCCCAGTGTGTATAATAATTCATTGGCCCCAGTGTATATATAATAATTCATTGGCCCCAGTGTGTATATAATAATTCATTGGCCCCAGTGTGTATATAATAATTCATTGGCCCCAGTGTGTTTATAATAATACATTGGCCCCAGTGTATATATAATAATTCATTGGCCCCAGTGTGTATATAATAATACATTGGCCCCAGTGTATTTATAATAATTCATTGGCCCCAGTGTGTATATAATAATACATTAGCCCCAGTGTGTATATAATAATTCATTGGCCCCAGTGTGTATATAATAATTCATTGGCCCCAGTGTGTATATAATAATACATTGGCCCCAGTGTATTTATAATAATTCATTGGCCCCAGTGTGTATATAATAATACATTGGCCCCAGTGTGTATATAATAATTCATTGGCCCCAGTGTGTTTATAATAAATCATTGGCCCCAGTGTGTTTATAATAATTCATTGGCCCCAGTGTGTTTATAATAATTAATCGGCCCCAGTGTGTATATAATAATACATTGGCCCCAGTGTGTATATAATAATTCATTGGCCCCAGTGTGTATATAATAATTCATTGGCCCCAGTGTGTTTATAATAATTCATTGGCCCCAGTGTGTTTATAATAATTCATTTGCCCCAGTGTGTATATAATAATACATTGGCCCCAGTGTGTTTATAATAATTCATTGGCCCCAGTGTGTATATAATAATTCATTGGCCCCAGTGTGTATATAATAATTCATTGGCCCCAGTGTATATATAATAATTCATTGGCCCCAGTGTGTATATAATAATTCATTGGCCCCAGTGTGTATATAATAATTCATTGGCCCCAGTGTATATAATAATTCATTGGCCCCAGTGTGTATATAATAATTCATTAGCCCCAGTGTGTATATAATAATACATTGGCCCCAGTGTATATATAATAATACATTGGCCCCAGTGTGTATATAATAAATCATTGGCCCCAGTGTGTTTATAATAATTCATTAGCCCCAGTGTGTATATAATAATTCATTAGCCCCAGTGTGTATATAATAATTCATTGGCCCCAGTGTATATATAATAATACATTGGCCCCAGTGTGTATATAATAATTCATTGGCCCCAGTGTATATATAATAATACATTGGCCCCAGTGTGTATATAATAATTCATTGGCCCCAGTGTATATATAATAATTCATTGGCCCCAGTGTGTATATAATAATACATTGGCCCCAGTGTATATATAATAATTCATTGGCCCCAGTGTATATATAATAATACATTGGCCCCAGTGTATATATAATAATTCATTGGCCCCAGTGTATATATAATAATACATTGGCCCCAGTGTGTATATAATAATTCATTGGCCCCAGTGTATATATAATAATGCATTGGCTCCAGTGTGTTTATAATAATACATTGGCCCCAGTGTGTTTATAATAATTAATTGGCCCCAGTGTGTATATAATAATACATTGGCCCCAGTGTATATATAATAATTCATTAGCCCCAGTGTGTATATAATAATTCATTGGCCCCAGTGTATTTATAATAATTCATTGGCCCCAGTGTGTATATAATAATTCATTGGCCCCAGTGTGTTTATAATAATTCATTGGCCCCAGTGTGTTTATAATAATTCATTGGCCCCAGTGTATATATAATAATTCATTGGCCCCAGTGTGTATATAATAATACATTGGCCCCAGTGTATATATAATAATTCATTGGCCCCAGTGTGTTTATAATAATACATTGGCCCCAGTGTATATATAATAATTCATTGGCCCCAGTGTGTATAATAATTCATTGGCCCCAGTGTGTATATAATAATTCATTGGCCCCAGTGTGTATAATAATTCATTGGCCCCAGTGTATATATAATAATTCATTGGCCCCAGTGTGTATAATAATTCATTGGCCCCAGTGTGTATATAATAATTCATTGGCCCCAGTGTGTTTATAATAATACATTGGCCCCAGTGTATATATAATAATTCATTGGCCCCAGTGTGTATATAATAATACATTGGCCCCAGTGTATTTATAATAATTCATTGGCCCCAGTGTGTATATAATAATACATTAGCCCCAGTGTGTATATAATAATTCATTGGCCCCAGTGTGTATATAATAATTCATTGGCCCCAGTGTGTATATAATAATACATTGGCCCCAGTGTATTTATAATAATTCATTGGCCCCAGTGTGTATATAATAATACATTGGCCCCAGTGTGTATATAATAATTCATTGGCCCCAGTGTGTTTATAATAAATCATTGGCCCCAGTGTGTTTATAATAAATCATTGGCCCCAGTGTGTTTATAATAAATCATTGGCCCCAGTGTGTTTATAATAATTCATTGGCCCCAGTGTGTATATAATAAATCATTGGCCCCAGTGTGTTTATAATAATTCATTGGCCCCAGTGTGTTTATAATAATTCATTGGCCCCATTGTGTATATAATAATACATTGGCCCCAGTGTGTATATAATAATTCATTGGCCCCAGTGTGTATATAATAATTCATTGGCCCCAGTGTGTTTATAATAATTCATTGGCCCCAGTGTATATATAATAATTCATTGGCCCCAGTGTATATATAATAAATCATTGGCCCCAGTGTGTATATAATAATTAATTGGCCCCAGTGTGTATATAATAATACATTGGCCCCAGTGTGTATATAATAATTCATTGGCCCCAGTGTATATATAATAATTCATTGGCCCCAGTGTGTATATAATAATTCATTGGCCCCAGTGTATATATAATAATTCATTGGCCCCAGTGTGTTTATAATAATTAATTGGCCCCAGTGTGTATATAATAATACATTGGCCCCAGTGTATTATAATAATTCATTGGCCCCAGTGTGTATATAATAATTCATTGGCCCCAGTGTGTATATAATAATACATTGGCCCCAGTGTGTATATAATAATTCATTGGCCCCAGTGTATATATAATAATTCATTGGCCCCAGTGTATATATAATAAATCATTGGCCCCAGTGTGTATATAATAATTAATTGGCCCCAGTGTGTATATAATAATACATTGGCCCCAGTGTGTATATAATAATTCATTGGCCCCAGTGTGTATATAATAATACATTGGCCCCAGTGTGTATATAATAATTCATTGGCCCAGTGTGTATATAATAATTCATTGGCCCCAGTGTGTATATAATAATTCATTGGCCCCAGTGTATATATAATAAATCATTGGCCCCAGTGTGTATATAATAATTCATTGGCCCCAGTGTGTATATAATAATACATTGGCCCCAGTGTGTATATAATAATTCATTGGCCCCAGTGTATTTATAATAATTCATTGGCCCCAGTGTGTATATAATAATTCATTGGCCCCAGTGTATATATAATAAATCATTGGCCCCAGTGTGTATATAATAATTAATTGGCCCCAGTGTGTATATAATAATACATTGGCCCCAGTGTGTATATAATAATTCATTGGCCCCAGTGTATTTATAATAATTCATTGGCCCCAGTGTGTATATAATAATACATTGGCCCCAGTGTGTATATAATAATACATTGGCCCCAGTGTGTATATAATAATTCATTGGCCCCAGTGTATATATAATAATTCATTGGCCCCAGTGTATATATAATAAATCATTGGCCCCAGTGTGTATATAATAATTAATTGGCCCCAGTGTGTATATAATAATTCATTGGCCCCAGTGTGTATATAATAATTCATTGGCCCCAGTGTATTTATAATAATTCATTGGCCCCAGTGTGTATATAATAATACATTGGCCCCAGTGTGTATATAATAATTCATTGGCCCAGTGTGTATATAATAATACATTGGCCCCAGTGTATTTATAATAATTCATTGGCCCCAGTGTGTATATAATAATACATTGGCCCCAGTGTGTTTATAATAATTCATTGGCCCCAGTGTGTATATAATAAATCATTGGCCCCAGTGTGTATATAATAATTAATTGGCCCCAGTGTGTATATAATAATACATTGGCCCCAGTGTGTATATAATAATTCATTGGCCCCAGTGTGTATATAATAATTCATTGGCCCCAGGTGTATATAATAATTCATTGGCCCAGTGTGTTTATAATAATACAT